>NC_133336.1:67203935-67503935 GCF_042186555.1 Aquarana catesbeiana | reverse complement strand
CGTGCCGGCGGCGTCCCGCGATCACCTCCGGACCATCAGTGACGTCGCGTGCGTGCGGGTTCCTTTGCGCACGCGCGTGGCGTCGTGACGTCACGCAATTGCGTCGGAGGTGACGGCGGCTGCCGGGGCTTCCGCCTTCCGGAACGCCGAGGGGGCCACACAGACGCCGTCAATCGGCGCCATGGACATGTGAGGATTGGCACGTTGGGGAGGAGTTCCTCACCTGCAAGTCGTAGGTTAGCCCCCTGTGATTATATAATTGGCAGTTCTTGGATGCTCTGTAGTTGTATCCTTGTAAAGCTGCCACTATACTGAGAAGCATCCAGCACTAGGTAAGTGCTATGTTTAGTTTACCCACTATAGCTGATATCGATTCTAACATCATTAATAATACCATCACTAACTAACTATTTTTTGGATACACTCACTTAGTACAATTGTCTTTTCACCTCTAGCCATCACTATTCATACACATGTTCACCATTCCAACCTCTACATTCACCCCATACACTCCTAACAATTGGCTTGATCTGTTCACTGGCACCCATACACATTTTTAGTTTTTATCACAGTTTGGTTTGATTTAGTTAGTTTTTTTCTTTTTACACTAATTCTCACAGTGCATTCCCACACGATCACTTCACATCCATCATCATCACCATGGCACTATCAGCACATTCACTTTCTCCATCCATGCTCTAATTGGATTTATTATTCTTAACATCCTTCTATCACCCATCATGCGTCATTCATGCACATTTTTCATCATTTGTATCCTTTAATTATTATACTATCAATTAAATACATACTTCCGAGTAATAGGTTTGATTAACAGTAATATACATATATACAAGCAATCACTCCATTGAGGGCTAATTAGCTATTGCCCTACGGCACTAGATATTTTGAGAACAATACTACTAAGGTTCCTAACCAAGTCTTTTCTATATACAATGGCAGGTGCTCTGCCCCCGTCATTTCCCCTGTCCAAATGTGTGACCCCTTGCAAGTCCAATGGATTGCGGATGTGCCTGGGATGCACGGAGGGATATGTGCGGCCTCTGGGATCTCTAGGCCTTCATGCTTTTAAACAATCTGGTTTGGTTGGTGCATCTTCACCATATCATCCACTCAATGGTAAATATACCTCCATAGATACAATGTAATACAGTTATTTATCAATGCTAAATGCTGTGTAAATGTTTTACATATTGACTAAGGTTATAAGTTTAAACTCTAACTGTGACATATTTTCCTAGAATACAAAACCCCCCTGAAGAAGACCAATGGGTCGAAATGCATTGGGGTATTCATATGGACATTATTGATGACACGTTTTTTAACCATGGATGATGTTATATGTCGATTTTTGGTACATGTCAACCAGAGTCTGTATTTTGTACTTTTAAATAAACTTGTTACACATTTATATACGTTATGAATTTGACTTACTTTATTATTATAATAACATTCAATGTATTGCTGCCTAAAAAACCCCCTTGGGGAATCCTTGTCTTGTCTTTTCTGTATACATTTGGGTTGTGCAGCCTGGGCGCTCTCGTATATGTGTTTTTCCATTGTTTTTCTTCTATTTGGGTGGTTAAACACCCGTTTCCCCTTCTAGCACATGAGAGACCCCATACGAGCCAGGACATATCCCAACGGTTTGAAGATGTTGCCCAGTACGATTGCACTCACCAATTATTGGCATAGGAGAATATCACTCCTGGGATGGGGGTAAACAATCACTTTTCCCCCTCCCCATCCTCGCTCCAATTGGCTCCTTGTTCCAATGGTTTGAGAATGTTGCCTGGTGTAGAACATATCTACCATGTAGGCATGGGAGAACATTGCTCCTGAGATGAAGGAAAACACTTTTTTCCCTCCCCATCTTCTGACCTTTTTGGTTTGTTGGTTTTTTGTATATGTTCCTGGCCTTTTTAATGTATTTTTTAACATCTTGACATATTAGATATACATTACTACTTTCAAATTTATGAACTACAACATTTATGTGGCCACACCACTTTGTTTTGGCATGTAAGGCTCACTGCCCATGGACTGCTGTGTCCGCTGTGTATCCCGGGGTGGCATTCCCATCTCCATTTGACTTCCCGGCACGGGGGGGGGGGGAGACGCATTATGCTTTTGCGATTCTCCCCCTTATGGTCTCCACGACAAGACTTTTGCCTAAGGGCAGTCGTGGGGAGCTCCCCCCGTGCCGGCGGCGTCCCGCGATCACCTCCGGACCATCAGTGACGTCGCGTGCGTGCGGGTTCCTTTGCGCACGCGCGTGGCGTCGTGACGTCACGCAATTGCGTCGGAGGTGACGGCGGCTGCCGGGGCTTCCGCCTTCCGGAACGCCGAGGGGGCCACACAGACGCCGTCAATCGGCGCCATGGACATGTGAGGATTGGCACGTTGGGGAGGAGTTCCTCACCTGCAAGTCGTAGGTTAGCCCCCTGTGATTATATAATTGGCAGTTCTTGGATGCTCTGTAGTTGTATCCTTGTAAAGCTGCCACTATACTGAGAAGCATCCAGCACTAGGTAAGTGCTATGTTTAGTTTACCCACTATAGCTGATATCGATTCTAACATCATTAATAATACCATCACTAACTAACTATTTTTTGGATACACTCACTTAGTACAATTGTCTTTTCACCTCTAGCCATCACTATTCATACACATGTTCACCATTCCAACCTCTACATTCACCCCATACACTCCTAACAATTGGCTTGATCTGTTCACTGGCACCCATACACATTTTTAGTTTTTATCACAGTTTGGTTTGATTTAGTTAGTTTTTTTCTTTTTACACTAATTCTCACAGTGCATTCCCACACGATCACTTCACATCCATCATCATCACCATGGCACTATCAGCACATTCACTTTCTCCATCCATGCTCTAATTGGATTTATTATTCTTAACATCCTTCTATCACCCATCATGCGTCATTCATGCACATTTTTCATCATTTGTATCCTTTAATTATTATACTATCAATTAAATACATACTTCCGAGTAATAGGTTTGATTAACAGTAATATACATATATACAAGCAATCACTCCATTGAGGGCTAATTAGCTATTGCCCTACGGCACTAGATATTTTGAGAACAATACTACTAAGGTTCCTAACCAAGTCTTTTCTATATACAATGGCAGGTGCTCTGCCCCCGTCATTTCCCCTGTCCAAATGTGTGACCCCTTGCAAGTCCAATGGATTGCGGATGTGCCTGGGATGCACGGAGGGATATGTGCGGCCTCTGGGATCTCTAGGCCTTCATGCTTTTAAACAATCTGGTTTGGTTGGTGCATCTTCACCATATCATCCACTCAATGGTAAATATACCTCCATAGATACAATGTAATACAGTTATTTATCAATGCTAAATGCTGTGTAAATGTTTTACATATTGACTAAGGTTATAAGTTTAAACTCTAACTGTGACATATTTTCCTAGAATACAAAACCCCCCTGAAGAAGACCAATGGGTCGAAATGCATTGGGGTATTCATATGGACATTATTGATGACACGTTTTTTAACCATGGATGATGTTATATGTCGATTTTTGGTACATGTCAACCAGAGTCTGTATTTTGTACTTTTAAATAAACTTGTTACACATTTATATACGTTATGAATTTGACTTACTTTATTATTATAATAACATTCAATGTATTGCTGCCTAAAAAACCCCCTTGGGGAATCCTTGTCTTGTCTTTTCTGTATACATTTGGGTTGTGCAGCCTGGGCGCTCTCGTATATGTGTTTTTCCATTGTTTTTCTTCTATTTGGGTGGTTAAACACCCGTTTCCCCTTCTAGCACATGAGAGACCCCATACGAGCCAGGACATATCCCAACGGTTTGAAGATGTTGCCCAGTACGATTGCACTCACCAATTATTGGCATAGGAGAATATCACTCCTGGGATGGGGGTAAACAATCACTTTTCCCCCTCCCCATCCTCGCTCCAATTGGCTCCTTGTTCCAATGGTTTGAGAATGTTGCCTGGTGTAGAACATATCTACCATGTAGGCATGGGAGAACATTGCTCCTGAGATGAAGGAAAACACTTTTTTCCCTCCCCATCTTCTGACCTTTTTGGTTTGTTGGTTTTTTGTACATGTTCCTGGCCTTTTTAATGTATTTTTTAACATCTTGACATATTAGATATACATTACTACTTTCAAATTTATGAACTACAACATTTATGTGGCCACACCACTTTGTTTTGGCATGTAAGGCTCACTGCCCATGGACTGCTGTGTCCGCTGTGTATCCCGGGGTGGCATTCCCATCTCCATTTGACTTCCCGGCACGGGGGGGGGGGGAGACGCATTATGCTTTTGCGATTCTCCCCCTTATGGTCTCCACGACAAGACTTTTGCCTAAGGGCAGTCGTGGGGAGCTCCCCCCGTGCCGGCGGCGTCCCGCGATCACCTCCGGACCATCAGTGACGTCGCGTGCGTGCGGGTTCCTTTGCGCACGCGCGTGGCGTCGTGACGTCACGCAATTGCGTCGGAGGTGACGGCGGCTGCCGGGGCTTCCGCCTTCCGGAACGCCGAGGGGGCCACACAGACGCCGTCAATCGGCGCCATGGACATGTGAGGATTGGCACGTTGGGGAGGAGTTCCTCACCTGCAAGTCGTAGGTTAGCCCCCTGTGATTATATAATTGGCAGTTCTTGGATGCTCTGTAGTTGTATCCTTGTAAAGCTGCCACTATACTGAGAAGCATCCAGCACTAGGTAAGTGCTATGTTTAGTTTACCCACTATAGCTGATATCGATTCTAACATCATTAATAATACCATCACTAACTAACTATTTTTTGGATACACTCACTTAGTACAATTGTCTTTTCACCTCTAGCCATCACTATTCATACACATGTTCACCATTCCAACCTCTACATTCACCCCATACACTCCTAACAATTGGCTTGATCTGTTCACTGGCACCCATACACATTTTTAGTTTTTATCACAGTTTGGTTTGATTTAGTTAGTTTTTTTCTTTTTACACTAATTCTCACAGTGCATTCCCACACGATCACTTCACATCCATCATCATCACCATGGCACTATCAGCACATTCACTTTCTCCATCCATGCTCTAATTGGATTTATTATTCTTAACATCCTTCTATCACCCATCATGCGTCATTCATGCACATTTTTCATCATTTGTATCCTTTAATTATTATACTATCAATTAAATACATACTTCCGAGTAATAGGTTTGATTAACAGTAATATACATATATACAAGCAATCACTCCATTGAGGGCTAATTAGCTATTGCCCTACGGCACTAGATATTTTGAGAACAATACTACTAAGGTTCCTAACCAAGTCTTTTCTATATACAATGGCAGGTGCTCTGCCCCCGTCATTTCCCCTGTCCAAATGTGTGACCCCTTGCAAGTCCAATGGATTGCGGATGTGCCTGGGATGCACGGAGGGATATGTGCGGCCTCTGGGATCTCTAGGCCTTCATGCTTTTAAACAATCTGGTTTGGTTGGTGCATCTTCACCATATCATCCACTCAATGGTAAATATACCTCCATAGATACAATGTAATACAGTTATTTATCAATGCTAAATGCTGTGTAAATGTTTTACATATTGACTAAGGTTATAAGTTTAAACTCTAACTGTGACATATTTTCCTAGAATACAAAACCCCCCTGAAGAAGACCAATGGGTCGAAATGCATTGGGGTATTCATATGGACATTATTGATGACACGTTTTTTAACCATGGATGATGTTATATGTCGATTTTTGGTACATGTCAACCAGAGTCTGTATTTTGTACTTTTAAATAAACTTGTTACACATTTATATACGTTATGAATTTGACTTACTTTATTATTATAATAACATTCAATGTATTGCTGCCTAAAAAACCCCCTTGGGGAATCCTTGTCTTGTCTTTTCTGTATACATTTGGGTTGTGCAGCCTGGGCGCTCTCGTATATGTGTTTTTCCATTGTTTTTCTTCTATTTGGGTGGTTAAACACCCGTTTCCCCTTCTAGCACATGAGAGACCCCATACGAGCCAGGACATATCCCAACGGTTTGAAGATGTTGCCCAGTACGATTGCACTCACCAATTATTGGCATAGGAGAATATCACTCCTGGGATGGGGGTAAACAATCACTTTTCCCCCTCCCCATCCTCGCTCCAATTGGCTCCTTGTTCCAATGGTTTGAGAATGTTGCCTGGTGTAGAACATATCTACCATGTAGGCATGGGAGAACATTGCTCCTGAGATGAAGGAAAACACTTTTTTCCCTCCCCATCTTCTGACCTTTTTGGTTTGTTGGTTTTTTGTATATGTTCCTGGCCTTTTTAATGTATTTTTTAACATCTTGACATATTAGATATACATTACTACTTTCAAATTTATGAACTACAACATTTATGTGGCCACACCACTTTGTTTTGGCATGTAAGGCTCACTGCCCATGGACTGCTGTGTCCGCTGTGTATCCCGGGGTGGCATTCCCATCTCCATTTGACTTCCCGGCACGGGGGGGGGGGGAGACGCATTATGCTTTTGCGATTCTCCCCCTTATGGTCTCCACGACAAGACTTTTGCCTAAGGGCAGTCGTGGGGAGCTCCCCCCGTGCCGGCGGCGTCCCGCGATCACCTCCGGACCATCAGTGACGTCGCGTGCGTGCGGGTTCCTTTGCGCACGCGCGTGGCGTCGTGACGTCACGCAATTGCGTCGGAGGTGACGGCGGCTGCCGGGGCTTCCGCCTTCCGGAACGCCGAGGGGGCCACACAGACGCCGTCAATCGGCGCCATGGACATGTGAGGATTGGCACGTTGGGGAGGAGTTCCTCACCTGCAAGTCGTAGGTTAGCCCCCTGTGATTATATAATTGGCAGTTCTTGGATGCTCTGTAGTTGTATCCTTGTAAAGCTGCCACTATACTGAGAAGCATCCAGCACTAGGTAAGTGCTATGTTTAGTTTACCCACTATAGCTGATATCGATTCTAACATCATTAATAATACCATCACTAACTAACTATTTTTTGGATACACTCACTTAGTACAATTGTCTTTTCACCTCTAGCCATCACTATTCATACACATGTTCACCATTCCAACCTCTACATTCACCCCATACACTCCTAACAATTGGCTTGATCTGTTCACTGGCACCCATACACATTTTTAGTTTTTATCACAGTTTGGTTTGATTTAGTTAGTTTTTTTCTTTTTACACTAATTCTCACAGTGCATTCCCACACGATCACTTCACATCCATCATCATCACCATGGCACTATCAGCACATTCACTTTCTCCATCCATGCTCTAATTGGATTTATTATTCTTAACATCCTTCTATCACCCATCATGCGTCATTCATGCACATTTTTCATCATTTGTATCCTTTAATTATTATACTATCAATTAAATACATACTTCCGAGTAATAGGTTTGATTAACAGTAATATACATATATACAAGCAATCACTCCATTGAGGGCTAATTAGCTATTGCCCTACGGCACTAGATATTTTGAGAACAATACTACTAAGGTTCCTAACCAAGTCTTTTCTATATACAATGGCAGGTGCTCTGCCCCCGTCATTTCCCCTGTCCAAATGTGTGACCCCTTGCAAGTCCAATGGATTGCGGATGTGCCTGGGATGCACGGAGGGATATGTGCGGCCTCTGGGATCTCTAGGCCTTCATGCTTTTAAACAATCTGGTTTGGTTGGTGCATCTTCACCATATCATCCACTCAATGGTAAATATACCTCCATAGATACAATGTAATACAGTTATTTATCAATGCTAAATGCTGTGTAAATGTTTTACATATTGACTAAGGTTATAAGTTTAAACTCTAACTGTGACATATTTTCCTAGAATACAAAACCCCCCTGAAGAAGACCAATGGGTCGAAATGCATTGGGGTATTCATATGGACATTATTGATGACACGTTTTTTAACCATGGATGATGTTATATGTCGATTTTTGGTACATGTCAACCAGAGTCTGTATTTTGTACTTTTAAATAAACTTGTTACACATTTATATACGTTATGAATTTGACTTACTTTATTATTATAATAACATTCAATGTATTGCTGCCTAAAAAACCCCCTTGGGGAATCCTTGTCTTGTCTTTTCTGTATCCTCTGATATCTTAATGGATTTTGCCTTCCTTGGCATGTATTAGAACCCAGCCACAATGTTATTATCAACCTATGTGCAGTGTATCCTGGATTCAGTGTCTTCTATGTTCTTCCCTACTGTGTCAGTATGGTTAATGTATTGTTATTGTTAATGTTTGTATTGATGTATTGATAATACTCAAAAAACTATACAGTTAATAAAAAAAACTAAATTTCATTGATTGACTGGAATCTGCATTTGGCCATTAGGTTCCTTCCTTCCTTCCTTACTGGGTGTAGGTGTGGGCCCACACTATAATCCACCCTTTAATGGCCTGAGGCCACCAGAATAACTACATTTTTTTCTACATAATTAGCTGATATACCAGGTTGGACTTGTTATTGCAACCCGTGACACCAACACAGAAATACTTATGAACGTTAGAACATAACTTTCCCACTGTATATTTTGTATTTTTCTGTTGTAAGTATGAAGGCCTACAAGTCTATTTTCTGCTACTCTGCTCTTTGGGAATATTAAAACCTGTGGTAAAAATTAATAGTTGAACATATCAAGGCCAGATTAAAGAGGACTTTAACTGTGGAAGCTGTGCCTAAAAAAGATAAGCAGAGGACAAAGGACTACTCACCTGTAGGCAGGTAGAGGTTACTGCTGTATAATTAAGTGTGTTCCTGGGTCTTTCTTTTGGTGGGCTTTGCTGGGTCTGACCCACTGGTTCCTTGTGATATTGTCAGAAACCATGAATCAGACTGAGACAAAAGTACAGTTAAATCACACTTGTTTAATAATAATAAAAAAAGGTAAACAGAGTAAACATAGTCAAAACATAGCCAGAGTTCAGAAACCGGAATGGATAGTCAGACAAGCCAAATGTCAGGGAGCCAGAGAACAGCGTAGTAGAACAGCAAGCGAGATCTGGAGCCAGAAGTAATGTCAGCCAAGCAAGTCTTTAACAGGAACACAGGAGAGCGTCTCTAGAGATGTGACCAAGGCGAAGGCAGAGATCATCTGGACTGGACAGCTTAAGTAGGCAGGACTGACAAGCAGGATATCATCAACAGGTAAGAGAGAAGGAAGGGCTGAACCCAGCCCTGACAGATATAAAAGGAACAGGGGGATCAGCATCTCGGGGGGCCTGGGGTCTGGAGCTGGGAGCTAGAGAGGAGACACCTGGGACTTGCAGTTCTCCTTGAAGAATCTTCAATTGGACTCTACCAAATATGAACTCTCATCCGATGCAGGTATGCTGGGGCAGCCACAAGCCTGATGTTAGGGACTATAGATGTTAAGAAAAGACTGCACCCTGTGAATGTCATAATGCTAAATTATTTAAGTAACGCTTTTAAAACTGATTTTTTTTTAAAGTGATTTATTGATGCTTAACCACTTGCCGCCCACCATATAGCAGAATGACGGCGGCAAAGTGGTTTCAGTATCCTGACTGGGCATCATATGACGTCCTCAGGATATTGAGCCGCTGCGCGCCCCCGGGGGCGTGCATCGCGGCGATCGTTGTTGCGGGGTGTCAGTCTGACACCCGCAACACCGATCTAGGTAAAGAGTCTCTGACGGAGACTCTTTACCACGTGATCAGCCGTGTCCAATCACGGCGGATCACGATGTTAATAGGAAGAGCCGGTGAACGGCTTTTCCTCACTCGCGTCTGACAGACGCGAGTAGAGGAGAGCCGATCGGCTGCTCTCCTGACAGGGGGGAGTCTGTGCTGATTGTTTATCAGCACAGCCCCCCCTCGGATCCTACCCAGGACCACCAGGGAAGCCGCCCAGGACCACCAGGGAAGCCGCCCATGACCACCAGTGAAACCAGCCACACTGGACCACCAGGTATGCCCCCTAGACCCCCAGGGAAAAACTAATCAGTGCAAAGGCAGCTGCCAATCAATGCCCAGTATAAAACATGTGGATGTGAGCGCTATATTCAATATGGTCAGACAGCAGTGATAGGTCTACTTGTAAACAGTAGATGGGGTGATTGGGTGCTGTATAACTTATAGCATAAATGACAATCTGAAATGGTAAATATAAACGGTGTTTTAAACATCAGCAACTGTAAGATGTTGCAGTCCAATATAAAACTGAATTAAAGTCCAATAAAAGCAATTGTAGAAGGCAGCCCTGTTGTTAAAGAAGAAGCAATCCTCTGGGAACTGTAGGAGTAGAAGAACAACAATGGCGCCACTCTATGTGCAGTAATTAAAACAAATTTAATGAGTCATAAAAACAGGTACTCACAAAAGTACAAGTATTCAGGCATGTAAGTGCTGGGCAGGAAATGCCAGGTGTCCCAGGGGTCAGATGTAGTTCCGCTCGGAGACGGGATGTGCTGCTGTATGGGCGGCAGATCCGGCTGTTGGAACGCACTGTAGTGACGTGTTGATCTGTGGGAACGAAGGCACTTCCGGGTCTATGCAGGGGTGACGAATAGGCGACGCGTTTGCGGAGCTGCGCTCCTTCCTCAGCCCTCGGATCCTACCCAGGACCACCAGGGAAGCCGCCCAGGACCACCAGGGAAGCCGCCCATGACCACCAGTGAAACCAGCCACACTGGACCACCAGGTATGCCCCCTAGACCCCCAGGGAAAAACTAATCAGTGCAAAGGCAGCTGCCAATCAATGCCCAGGCAGCTGCCAATCAGTGCCCACTCAAATGCCTACCACCTGCCAGTGCCACCAGGGATGCCTATCAGTGCTGTGTATCAGTGCCGTGTATCAGTGCTCATCAGTGCCACGTATCAGTGCCCATCAGTGCTGCCTATCAGTGTCCATCAGTGCCCAGCAGTGCCACCTATCAGTGCCCATCAGTGCCACCCATAAGAACCCACCTTTGCAGCCTATCAGTGCCCATCAGTGTCGCCTATCAGTGCCCATCAGTGCCCACCAGTGCCACCCATGAGTGCCCATCAGTGCCACCTATCAATGCCAATCAGTGCTGCATATCAGTGCCACCCATCAGTGCCCATCAGTGCCGCATATCAGTGCCCATTGTCAGTGCCCGCTCATTGGTGCCACCTCATCGCTGCCACCTTATCAGTGCCTGTCAGTGCCGCCTTATCAGTGCCCATCAGTGAAAGAGAAAACTTACTTATTTACAAAATTTTTAAACAAAAACAAAAGCAAAACTTTTATTTTTTTCAAAATTTTCGGTCTTTTTTAATTTGTTTCGCAAAAAATAAAAACCACAGAGGTGATCAAATACCACCAAAAGAAAGCTCTATTTGTGGGAACAAAATGATAAAAATTTAGTTTGGGTACAGTGTTGCATGACCGCGCTATTGTCATTCAAACTGCGACAGCGCTGAAAGCTGAAAATTGGTCTGGGCAGGAAGGTGTATAAGTGCCCTGTATTGAAGTGGTTAAAGTGAAAGCATAAAAATGAAAAATTCCTTTCAATATAGGGCCTGGGGGGTCCCCTTAGTCTACCTGTAAAGTGGCACATTTGTACTGTATATAGAAGCTGCTGCAGCAATAATTGCATGTATAAAGCCAAAAAAATGAAATTTTCCCTGCAAGCTTTCTTTATTTTGTAAGTAACGGTTTGCGGAGCCAGTCTGTATAAAGAGGCTACAATGTAGTGCACTGGGAACAAAATTAGAGATTTTTTGGATAAATTCTGGTGTCTCTTCCATAGACTTTGACTAGAAGTAACAGATGCAGAAAAATGGGTCTGTGGGTGTCGGTGGTGCCTTCACACTGTAACCTTATAGAGGTACTTTTGATGAAAGCAAGAGTTGGCCTTGCTGTCAAAAATTGCAATGATATGCACCTGTCAAATAGGTGCCCAAAAAATTGTCTTTGGGTGTTGGGGGCACCTTCACACCGAAACCCTATAGAAGTGCTCTTGATGAAATCAAGAATTGGCCTTGTTGTCCAAAATTGCAATGATATGCACTTGTCAAACCGGTGCAGAAAAACAGTTTTTTCTTTGGGTGTTAATTGTGTCCATGAAACCTACACCAAAAATATTCTTCCAGAGGAAAACAACACCCACAACGCTAGGCAGTCTAGAAGTCCTTCAGAGATTCCTCATCCCAAAAACACCTAATCAGCGACATTCTCATCAGGGGCTTCATAGCTGCTGGTAATCCAGGACTGATTCATTTTGATAAATGTCAGACGGTCCACCGAGTCTGTGGACAGACGCGTTCTATTATCAGTAACAAAACCTTCAACAGCACTAAATGCCCATTCGGAAAGCACGCTGAATGCAGGGCAGCCCAGCAGCTCAATTGCATGCTGGGCAAGTTCTGGCCAGTGGTCTATTCTCATGACCCAGTAAGCCAGTGGTTTGTCGACTGGAAAGCTCTCCATCTCTGTTTTTGGCCCTAGATAATCATCTACTATGTGATGCAGGCGCTGCTGATGGGATGTGGAAGCTGACAGCCCTGGGTGGCAAGGACTAAAAAAAATTGTGAAATGCATCACATAGGCAGCCGCCTTCTCCACTGCTCCTCTTTTGACCAACAGAAGCCTCAAAACTACATTTTCCATGACACTGCAACCTACCAGAGTCAGGAAAAGCATTAGATAAACTCCTCTTTAAGGTGTCCTCAAGAGATTTCATCTTCTGCACTCTTGGGAAGGATGGGATGAGTTCTAAGACTTTCCCCTTGTAATAGGGGTCAAGGAGGGTTGCCAACCGATAGTGATCCTTCTCCTTTACACCACATATTCTTGGATCCTTTCATAGACTTTGAAGCATGAGGGAGCCTATGCACCGCAAATTTGCGGAGGCTTGAGAAGCAAACTCCTCCGGGTCACTGAGGATTATAGTTTCTGGAACTGCCTCCTCCCAGCCACGTACTACTCCCAAGGGTACTGTGGATAGAAAGCCATCTCTTACAGTTTGACATATGTCTTCCTCTGCTTCAATGCCTCCAAAACTGACAGAATCCTCCTCCCTCTCTTCTTGTGTGTTCTGTGGCATAGGAACAATGGTGTCTGCATAAAGTGGGCCTTGAGAGGAAAGGAAGTCCTCCTCTTCCTCCAGCTGCTCTGCCTCAAGTGCCCTGTCCATAATGCCACGCAGAGTCTGCTCCAGCAGGAACACAACAGGGATTGTGTCACTGATGCATGCATTGTCACGGCTCACTATCCCTGTGGCCTCCTTAAATAGTGATAGTACAGTGCATGCATCCTTTATGAGCAGCCATTGGCGTGGGGAAAAAAAGCCAAGCTGGCCTGAGCCTGTCGTTGTGCCATACTCATGCAGGTATTCGTTGATGGCCCTCGGCTGCATGCGCAGCTGCAGCAGCATTGCCAATGTCAAGTTCCACCTGGTGGGCATCTCACAAATTCCCGCCGAATTTCAGCCAACCAAGCACTGACTGTGTATGGCCACGTGAAATGGCCACAGACTCTTCTGGCCTGCTTTAGCAGATCTTCCAACCCTGGGTACCTATTGAGGAAAAGCTGCACCACCAAATTGAAGACATGTGCCAGGCATAGCACGTGTCAATATTCCCTGTCTAAGGGCAGACAGGAGGATTGTGCCATTATCACACACCACCATTCCTAGCTCCAGCTGGCATGGTAAGTGAACCACCTCTGGGCCTGCCCCTGCAGAGCTGCAAGAATCTCTGCTCTGGTGTGGTTCCTGTCCCCTAGACACACCAGCTGAAGCACTACATGGCACCTTTTAGCCTGGCTCATTGAATAGCCCCTTGAACACTTAAGGGGTACTTGTGGTTCATAGGACAATTCAGCAGAGGAGGGCATGGAGGAGGAAGAGAAGGAGGAAGAGGGGGTAGAGTTGACAAATCTTGCATCATCACCAATAACTGTATGGAGATGTGGGGGCACAACAAGCTGCAGTAGTGAGCCCTGTCCTGCATCCTTCCGAGTTGCAAGCAGAGTTACCCAGTGTGTTGTGAACAAAATATATTGTCCCTGACCATGCTTGCTGGACCACGTGTCAGCAGTAACATGGACTTTGTGGCTGACTGCCTTGCCCAACGATGCCATAACATTGCCTTCCACGTGATGGTACAAAGCTGGAATAACCTTACGTGAAAAGAAATAGCGACTGGGAACCTGCCATTGTGGTACAGCACATTCTGCAAATTCACAGAAGGGGCAGAATCCACCAGGCGGAAAGGCAGAAGTTGTTGAGCCAGCTGCTTTGACAAGCTTGCATTTAGACACTGGGCATGTGGGTGGCAGTGACTATTTTTTTTCCACTGCAGCAGATGGGGCAGAGAAATTTGCCAGCCATAGTCTGAAAATATATAAAGACAAGAGAGAGCGCACGCCAGCCCTAGTGTGTTATCATTTAATAGATGAAGATAAGTGTATAAAAAACAAGGGTTGCACTCACAAACATCCAGCGTTAAATGGCATAAACAGCTCCATAATAGCCTCCTGGTCTGTAGGGATCAATTAGCTCACAGCAACTAGCAGCGTGGTAAAGTATTTCAGTAAGCACAGACCGCCTGCTGCTTGTAACACACACCGCCCAAAGCACTTGCACGGACCAGCCGGCGCTGCCTGACGTCACTCGTGGCCAGGGAGGGGATGCACAGTGATGCAGCTGACTCCTCTCGTAAGCTTCATGCAATTGCTAGGACAACATGTTTCGGAGGCGTGGCCTCCTTCTTCAGGTATGCCCTCATCTCCTCTAGTGATAATAAATGCTCAAACCCCCCGCCCCTCCTATCTATGAACCAATGGCATCATAACAGACCAGGAGCACGGAGTACACAGCAAGAGGTGTCTACAAGACGGAGGGGGTTATATAGCAACAGCATCCTAAAATGGTGTTTAGTACATATAAACATAGAGAATTAGCACTATCTTTAATATAAATCTAAATAAAAAGAGTTCTTGTCATATGTAATTAAAACTTATTTAAAAAGTACTTATGTGAACAGTGCTATAAAATACACACTATATATTAATTAATATCATCAACAACAAAAAATCACGCTGCAAGGGCATAATCATACATATCAAAATACATAAATAAATGATATATAATATATGCATAATACAACATCATATCGATAAAGATGCAAGACGTCATGGCATATCCAATGTAGAAATTAATTGTATTATATTATATGGTTTTTAGTTGGTGAAGAAGTAAATAAAGTTATATTAAGCTATAAAGTGTATGGTCCTAAATTGGACCCCTATCTGATAAAATTATAATCTGATTCATACATAACGAAAGTCTAAAACTAAATATTCAGGGCACAGTGGTGTAGTGGGCAGCACTCCTAACCGGCAGCACAAAGGGTCACCGGTTCAACTCCCATCCATAACACCACCCGAACGAAAGGCCAAACAAACAGAATATCTTATACATTGGGTAATTTCATATGAGTGTACCTATTTCAAGTTCTTTGTTTAACCCTTCTGGTGCCATACTGTTTAGAGTGAAAATCCAATAGGATTCACGTTTGGATAAACAAGCAAAACGTTCACCTTCCGGGATAGACATAGGTATGGATTCTATACCAAAAAGTTCCAACCCTGTAGTGCTGCCATCATGTTTATGCTTAAAGTGATGTGGCACACTATGCTTCTCAACCTTTTTTTCTATGAACCTACGGTGTTCAGCAAAGCGGGTCCTCATCGCACACACTGTTCTACCTACATAGAGGTACCCACATGGGCACCTCAACCCATAGATAAAAAACTGGGTATTGCAACATATAAATTGTTTAATGTAGAAGGTACGGCCATCTTTACAACTAAATGACTTCTGGCCATGAGAGATAAATATACACGCTTTGCATTTAATGCCTTTACATCTATAACATCCAGTAATGTTAAAGAATTGAGGAATGTTTTGCATTTTTAAGCTTTGTTTGTCTTTAAGGCGACTGGGGGCAATTAAACTTTTCACATTTTTCACATGTCGGAATACTACCCGAGGTTTATTGGAGAAGATTTTTCCAAGTGTTTTGTCCTGCCCCAAAATTGGCCAGTGCTTTTGGGCAGCTCTTTTTATAGCCCAGTGCTGATAGTTGAATGTTGTAATAAAAAGAATGTCATGTTGTTCTTTTGAAGATGTAGTCATAATCTTGTTCTGGATGCCTTCTCTATATTGGTCTCTCGCCTTTTGAATGTGATGATCTGCATATCCTTTTTCCAAAAACTTTTTTGACAATATGGTTGCCTGATCATCATAATCTTTGGCGCTACTACAATTCCTGCGTAGCCTACAGAACTGACTGTAGGGTATGTTATCTTTCCATTTAGGGTGGTGGCAACTCCTCTGATGCAAATAGGAGTTGCCAGCAGTTTCTTTGAAGTGGGTTTTGGATGTGATGTTGCCATCTCCATCACTACCCAGTTCAAGGTCCAAGAATACCAGGGAATGAGCGTCTACTACATGGGTAAATTGGATACCAAACATATTGTTATTACAATATGAGCCAAATTTGTCAATAATATCAGGTGGTCCATCCCAAATAATCAGTATATCATCGATATACCTCCCATAGTATACCAGATGGTTGGCAAATGGATTGTGCTGCCAAATACAGGATTTTTCCCAATACCCCATGAACAGATTGGCATAACATGGTGCAAAATGTGCACCCATAGCCGTGCCAGCTATCTGTCTATAAAATTTGCCCTGGAAAGAGAAATAATTCCTCTCCAAGGCAAACTTAGTGCAATGGCAGATGAATTTGGATTGATTGGGGTTCATGTAATCTGCTTCGGATAGGAAGTATTCGACTGCCCTTAGACCACCCTCATGGGGGATTGACGTGTAGAGTGAACTCACGTCCAAGGATAACCATAAGTACCCTGGCTCCCATTTGTATTGCTTTAAGGTGTCCAAGACATGTACAGAATCCTTTATGTATGCAGGAAGGGAAGTAACAAGAGGTTGGAGGAAAGCATCCACATATTGAGAAACTCGGCTAGTAATGCCATCCATACTGGCCACTATCGGTCTACCAGGTGGGCATACCGGGTCCTTATGGACCTTCGGAGTGTGGTAGAAATATGGCGTCTTGAAATAATTCATTACGAAGAATTGTTTCTCTGATTTTTGTATTAGACCCTGGGCAAAGGCTTATTTCATCAATTCCGTTAGTTCCACTTTGTATTCTGGTAGGGGATCATTTTGCAGTATTTCATATGTAGCATTATCAGATAGGAGCCTATATGCTTCCTTGAGATATTCCACCCTATCCTGAATAACAATACCTCCTCCTTTGTCCGCTGTGCGAATTACTAGATCATGGTTCTCTTTAAATGCAAGTAGAGCGTCTTTTTTTTGCTTGGAGAGATTATGCATATTTACTTTTCCATGTGCTGACTCACAGAGTTTTCTAAAGTCTGCATACACCATGGCGTAGAAAGCTTTGATGTATTCATTTTTAACATGGTGCGGGTAAAACGTGGACTTCGGACGAAATGTGGACTGTATAATCCCATTGAAAAAAGGTGTCGATATAGGGATCTCCGTCTCTGATCCTCCCTCTAGAAGTAGTTCTTCAAGAATATTAATTGCCTATTCATCAATATTATTGCTCATACTCTGGTCACAGCTTTCTTCTAACTGAGGTGTATATTCTTTCTGGGTGCTGTTTGTTGATATATTGGCTATATTGGCACAGACCGCCTGCTTCCTTGTAACACACACCGCACAAAGCACTTGCACGGACCAGCCGGTGCTGCCTGACGTCACTCGTGGCCAGGGAGGGGATGCACAGTGATGCAGCTGACTTCTCTCGTAAGCTTCATGCAATGCTAGGACAACATGTTTCGGAGGCGTGGCCTCCTTCTTCAGGTAACGCCCTCATCTCCTCTAGTGATAATATATGCTCAAACCCCCCGCCCCTCCTATCTATGAACCAATGGCATCATAACAGACCAGGAGCACGGAGTACACAGCAAGAGGTATCTACAAGACAGAGGGAGTTATATAGCAACAGCATCCTAAAATGGTGTTTAGTACAAAAAAAATAGAGAATTAGCACTATCTTTAATATAAATCTAAATAAAAAGAGTTCTTGTCATATGTAATTAAAACTTATTTAAAAAGTACTTATGTGAACAGTACTATAAAATATACTATAAAATATACACTATATATTAATTAATATCAACAACAGAAAATCACGCTGCGAGGTTTATGCAAACGTGAATCCTATTGGGTACTTATGGTTATCCTTGGACGTGAGTTCACTCTACATGTCAATCCCCCATGAGGGTGGTCTAAGGGCAGTCGAATACTTCCTATCCGAAACAGATTACATGAACCCCAATCAATCCAAATTCATCTGCCATTGCGCTAAGTTTGCCTTGGAGAGGAATTATTTCTCTTTCCAGGGCAAATTTTATAGACAGATAGCTGGCACGGCTATGGGTGCACATTTTGCACCATGTTATGCCAATCTGTTCATGGGGTATTGGGAAAAATCCTGTATTTGGCAGCACAATCCATTTGCCAACCATCTGGTATACTATGGGAGGTATATCGATGATATACTGATTATTTGGGATGAACCACCTGATATTATTGACAAATTTGTCTCATATTGTTATAACAATATGTTTGGTACCCAATTTACCCATGTAGTAGACGCTCATTCCCTGGTATTCTTGGACCTTGAACTGGGTAGTGATGGAGATGGCAACATCACATCCAAAACCCACTTCAAAGAAACTGCTGGCAACTCCTATTTGCATCAGAGGAGTTGCCACCACCCTAAATGGAAAGATAACATACCCTACAGTCAGTTCTGTAGGCTACGCAGGAATTGTAGTAGCACCAAAGATTATGATGATCAGGCAACCATATTGTCAAAAAAGTTTTTGGAAAAAGGATATGCAGATCATCACATTCAAAAGGCGAGAGACCAATATAGAGAAGGCATCCAGAACAAGATTATGACTACATCTTCAAAAGAACAACATGACATTCTTTTTATTACAACATTCAACGATCAGCACTGGGCTATAAAAAGAGCTGTCCAAAAGCACTGGCCAATTTTGGGGCAGGACAATACACTTAGAGAAATCTTCCCCAATAAACCTCGGGTAGTATTCCGACGTGCAAAAAATGTGAAACGTTTAATTGCCCCCAGTCGCCTTAAAGACAAACAAAGCTTAAAAATGCAAAACATCAATTCTTTAACATTACTGGATGTTATAGATGTAAAGGCATTAAATGCAAAGCGTGTATATTTATCTCTCATGGCCAGAAGTCATTTAGTTGTAAAGATGGCCGTACTTTCTACATTAAACAATTTATATGTTGCAATACCCAGTTTGTTATCTATGGGTTGAGGTGCCAATGTGGGTACCTCTATGTAGGTAGAACGGTGCGTGCAATGAGGACCCGCTTTGGTGAACACCGTAGGTTCATAGAAAAAAAGGTTGAGAAGCATAGTGTGCCACGTCACTTTAAGCATAAACATGATGGCAGAACTTTTTGGTATAGAATCCATACCTATGTCTATCCCGGAAGGTGAACGTTTTGCTCGTTTATGCAAACGTGAATCATATTGGATTTTCACTCTAAACAGCATGACACCAGAAGGGTTAACGAAGAACTTGAAATAGGTATACTCATATGAAATTACCCAATGTATAATATATTCTGTTTGACTTTGTTTGGCCTTTCGTTCGGGTGGTGTTGTGGATGGGAGTTGAACCGGCGACCCTTTGTGCTGCTGGTTGGGAGTGCTGCCCACTACACCACTGTGCTGCCTTGCATACTTATTCAAATTATAAATCCTCCATATTCATTATTTTAGTGTTAGACTTTCGTTATGTATGAATCAGATTATAATTTTATCAGATAGGGGTCCAATTAAGGACCATACACTTTATAGCTTAATATAACTTTATTTATTTCTTCACCACCTAAAAACCATATAATATAATACAATTAATTTCTACATTGGATATGCCATGACGTCTTGCATCTTTATCGATATGATGTTGTATTATGTATATATTATATATCATTTATTTATGTATTTTGATATGTATGATTATGCCCTCACAGTGTGATTTTCTGTTGTTGATGATATTAATTAATATATAGTGTATATTTTATAGTATATTTTATAGTACTGTTCACATAAGTACTTTTTAAATAAGTTTTAATTACATATGATAAGAACTCTTTTTATTTAGATTTATATTAAAGATAGTGCTAATTCTCTATGTTTGTTTGTACTAAACACCATTTTAGGATGCTGTTGCTATATAACCCCCTCCGTCTTGTAGATACCTCTTGCTGTGTACTCCGTGCTCCTGGTCTGTTATGATGCCATTGGTTCATAGATAGGAGGGACGGGGGGTTTGAGCATATATTATCACTAGAGGAGATGAGGGCGTTACCTGAAGAAGGAGGCCACGCCTCCGAAACATGTTGTCCTAGCCTTGCATGAAGCTTACGAGAGGAGTCAGCTGCATCACTGTGCATCCCCTCCCTGGCCACGAGTGACGTCAGGCAGCACCGGCTGGTCCGTGCAAGTGCTTTGTGCGGTGTGTGTTACAAGGAAGCAGGCGGTCTGTGCTTACTGAAATACTTTACCACGCTGCTAGTTGCTGTGAGCTAATTGATCCCTACAGACCAGGAGAGGGGGCTATTATAGAGCTGTTTATGCCATTTAACGCTGGATGTTTGTGAGTGCAACCCTCGTTTTTTATACACTTATCTTCATCTATTAAACGATAACACACTAGGGCTGGCATGCGCTCTCTCTTGTCTTTATTTATTTTCAGAATCATGTCTACCACCCAGTGGACTTTTGGGAGAGCTGCAACACCTTAAGCGAGGAATATACATACAGACTTTTTACTGTTGGAATAGGTATAGTGGGGACAGCGCTAAACTTGGTTTGTTGTATGTGCCGGCTATAGTCTACAGCTGGTAGTGTGCTGCTGGAAGATGTGCTGCAAGGACCCCCTGCGCTATACCATCATCCCTGTCAGTAGAGGCTGCTGAAAGGTCATGAAGTATACCAGGTGGCAGACTGAGGTGAGTAAGGAGGAGGAACAGATTTGCGCCCCTTTTGTGTGGCTTTCAAGTGCTCTTGCCAATGGGCTAAGTGGTGGGAGGTTAAATGCATTCTCAAGCATGTGGTACCCAAATGGCTGTTGTTTTTGCCATGCTTGAGACAAAGTTTGAAAATTGCAACAGTGCGATCAGCTGCACAGCTGTGGGAAGTGGGCCAGGAGATAACAGCTCCACAATGTGATGGAATAGGGTGGCTGCTCTCTATTCTTCCATGATGGCTGCCTCATTGGGGTTGTGCCTCACTCTCATTTTCCTCCTCTGCTCTATCTGGCACCCAAGTCGTGCCAGTGACCTCATCATCATCATCATCATCTCCTCCATCCTCATTACCACCTGAGACAACTTGGCAATACGCTGTGGCTGGAGGAACATGACTGCCAATTTGTGTACCAGTGTTCTCCCCTCTCTGTCGGCTCATGTTCCTGCCATCCTCAACCTCAGAACCAACATCTCAATCAAGTAATGGCTGTCCATCGTCAAGGAGCAAGTGGATGACGCTGTGTTCAAATAACTCAGCTGACTCCTCCATGCCTGATGCTGGGGCTATGGCAGGAGAAGCTGTGGACAAGGAGGCAGGTTTAGCCTCTCTGGCAGTTGCAGTGGACTGTGCACCAGTCTCTGCTTGGGTGACGGAGGATGAGGATGGTTTAATAAGCCGGTCCACCACCTCCTCTGCATGCTGTGGCTGGATAGCACGGGTAACATCACTAAACAGAGGAAATTATGCCCTGCCTGAGGACTGACCATGTCCACCTTTGCCTGTGGACACATACGCTGCTGGCCCCTGCACGGTGCAATGGGAACGTCTGCCTCTCCTTGTTGTCTTCACAGACATGATTTGACATGATTTTCAATGGAAAGTGGTATTTGGTGCACTTTAACTTAAGTACTCACTACACAGACACACTCCAGTGATACACTATAATTAACTGCAGTAAAACGGCACTGAAGCACTGCAATATAATGCGTCAAACGTGGAGTAATGCACAGAAATATACTGCGTTAAATGGAAGATAACGCACTGAAATATACGGCGTTAAACTTGCCATAAAGCTCTGCACTATACTGCGTTAAACGAAAGATAATGAACTGAAATATACGGCGTTAAACTTGCAGTAACGCACTGAATTATACTGCGTTAAACAGAAGATAGTGAACTGAAATATACGGCATTAACCTTGCACTAACGCACTGAAATATACAGCGTTGAACTTGCACTAATGCACTGAACTATACTACGTTTAACAGAAGGTAACTCACTGAAATATACGGTGTTAAACTTGCAGTAGCACACTGAACTATACTGCATTAAACGGAAGAAAACGCACTGAAATATATTCAGCCTTGAACTTGCAGTAATGCACTGAACTGTACTGCATTAAACTGAAGGTAACACACTGCAATATACTTGCAGTAAGGCATTGAAATATACAGAGTTAAACTTGCAGTAATGCATTGAAATATATGGCATTAAGCGTGTAGTAATACACAGAAATGTACTGCGTTAAATGGAAGATAACGCACTGAAATATACGTGTGGGGTAGGACTAACAGCAATGAGCCATGATTGGATAGAGTCATCGCGACAGCGTCCAATCATGGCTCTGACAGTGCTCTTTACCCTGATTGGGGAAAGCTTTCATTTCTTCAGCCAACTAGGGCTTTCAATGCACTGTGCGGTGGCGCAGTGCATCGTGGTCATTCGGCAGGTCGAACGTCCTGATAATTCGGTTGTTGGGCGAAAGTGTAAATAGCCAATGTTTGTGCCGAACCGTTCACCCATCCCTGGTCTGCTTCAGTTGAGCTTTAGCACAAATCCAGGACGAGCCCCCAATTGCTTTTCTTGGTGTCTAATAAAGGTTATTGTGGTAAAAGCCAAGGAAGCTTAGACTTCTGTAGTGTATCAATGCTTTTACTAAACAGAAAAGACACACATACAACTAAACAAAACACAATTCATAGTTACAAACTATACACTAGCTAATTATCCTACAACATACACAAGCTAATTATCTTTCTAACAAAATAAGCAAGTACAATATGTATGCAATAAGTAAACTAAATAGTTAGGCCCATTCACACTTGTGCAACTTGTCCTTCGACTTGGGACTGCAAATTCACATGACAAGTCCTCAAGATTACACAGGCATTGCTTCAAGTCACGTCAAAATGGAGTCAAAATCGCAGCAAAAATCTCTGCAAAATCACAAGTGTAAAAGGGGCCTTACTCAACTTCTTATGATGGAGATAGAATCAGGATTGCTTCTTCATGGTTCTTTGCTCAGAGTCCAACTGCTTTCTCCAAAATCCTCAGACCAAGTCTTCCAGCACACATGTTGTTCTTTTGTGTTCCAAATAACTCCGTTCTTTGTCTCTCACATGTCTGTTCAAAAGTCCTAAGCTCCTCCCCCATACTTCTCGTTACCTCATATCCTGTAACCTGACTTAAAGGGATTGTAAAGGCACATGTTTTTTCGCCTTAATGCATCCTATGATTTATTTTATTTAAATTAGTTCCTCTTTGCCAAAAAAAAAAAAAAGTATAAATGTATTTTTTTCCCTCTCTCACTTACCTTATTTTTTTCTCTCTGTTGCCATGCAGTCCCCTTTGCACCTTTCGGTTCTTACGCCAGCATGAGCTGAACTCCACATAACCAAGATCACCGCATCGGGTAAGGGCAATCTTTGGGTAAGTAAGAAAATGTGAGAGAAAAGAGTGTATTATGCCCTGATGAGCGTGCCTTCTTGTCTATTTCAGCCCCGGCCACTCACACTTCCGCTCTAGGAAGTCCAGAGACCCTCTGGATTGTCTAGAATTTTCCAGGGCAGAGAGTGACTCCTCCAAACCTGGCAGACCCCAGTACAAAGGGCTCAAATGCAGGCTTGAGAGAAAGCACACAGTTTCTCCTCCAAGGACTCAGCGACGAAAAGGCAAATGTTGGTCATGTGGAGATGACCCTATGCCGGGAAAGCTAGTTTGCAGCAACTGCTTTGGGCAGCTTGCGAGAGACCAGGAGTACGAGAGTCAGCAGGTGTCAACCTTACTCAAGCAAAAAGTCTGCGACTCCCTGGCAGATATTTCCGGTCATCTCGGACAACCAGGGACAGAGGCAGATGAACAGAATATGGGCCCTGCACCAGGTCTAAGCCAAGCCATTCAACCCTTTCTAGTTAGAGAGGGGCCAGGCATTTCAGGGGTGACTCCAGCCCAGCGGATTAGGCGGGTTGATTCCCCAGACCCAGTATTACAACCAACCTTCCAGGTAGAAGAAGAAGATACCGCCTCCTCCTCGGCAGAGGATCCTGAAGGTTCAGGCTTTGAATTTGCAATGGTGCAACCATTCATTAAGGCAGTAAAAGCTGCACTGGAATGGGAAGACCCCGAACCCTCTCCAAAGAAGGAGAAATCTTATTATATCCACCTAAAGAAACAGGTAGCTATCTTTCCTCTTATGACAGAAATTAGAGGCCTGTTTCAGGAAGAATGGGAGAAGGGAGAGAGAAAATTTTTGACACAGAGGTTTCAGAAATTGTTTGCCTTTATCAAACCCACCAACGGTGGACGCGGCAGTTACTAGATTGGCCAAGAATGTGACACTTCCGATGGAAGACTCTTCTTCCTTTCGGCATGTCTTGGATAGGCGCATCAATTCTGACTTAAGAAAGTCTTACCTTGCGGCAGGTGGTGCCTGTAAGCCCACCGTGGCTTTAACATCAGTGGCAAGTGCTATGCGAATATGGGCACAGAACTTGGAGTATGCAATCAAAAACCAGCTGCCAAAAGAGAAAATCATCAAGGCTCTTGATGAGATAAAGCTTTCTGTAGGAGAAGCAGCTATAGACATGATTCGATGGTCTTCCAGAGCTATGCTTAGCTCAGTCACAGCCAAAAGAGCTTTGTGACTAAAACCCTGGACGGCCGATCCATCCTCAAAGCAGACCTGCTGCAAGCTGCCTTTTGATGGAAAGGCGCTGTTTGGCCAAAAACTGGAGACTGCCATCACCAGGGTTACAGGAGGAAAATCAGGCCTTTTACCCCAAGATCGAAGATCCAGATGCCAGAGGGAGAGACCAACCAGAGGGGCGCCAAACAGGTACTGGGATTTCGAAGCGTTTCACCCATCCAAGGACTCCAGAAGGGGTTGGAGGGGTATGCAATCAACCTTCTTTAGATCACAGAAAGCTAAGGCCCCTGTGGCTCCCTCAGATACCCAGAAGCCTTTTTGACAACAGACCCTCCCAGGGGGAGGTGGTTGGATCCAGGCTGCGCAAATTTGCCCAGGTCTGGCAAGACCACTGCCAAGATCGGTGGATTTGGTCCACAGTGGCACAAGGCCATTATTGGCTGTTCAAGCGGAAGCCTCCAGAATTCTCCTTCACCCCTATTAAGACAACCCAGTTGGCCCTGAACTTAGCTGCTCTTCAGGTGTACATCGACATCTTGTCGCTTCAAGGGTCGATCATAGCCGTTCTGGCCTGTCAAAGGTTTGCAGGCTTTTATTTGCCATTCTTTCTGGTCCAGAAAAAGACAGGGGGCTTCAGACCAGTGATTGACCTCAAGAAGTTGAACCAATTTATCCGGATAGAGAGATTCAAAATGGAGTCTCTCCATACCATAATCCAGATAATTCAACCAGGGGACTGGATGATTTCGGGGGACTTGCAGGATGCCTACCTGCATGTCCTGATCCTTCAGTCATTCCAGCAGTTCCTCAGATTTGCATTGGGGGACAGTCATTACCAATTTGTCTGCCTTCCATTCGGCCTATCCACTTCTCCTCGAACCTTCACCAAGGTTCTGATCGCAGTGTTGGCCCCACTGAGGGAGAAAGGGCTCAGAGTCCATAATTTCTTGGATGACATCATCCTCCTGGCCCAGGACCAAGACCTTTTGCGGAGACAGAGGGAGCTCCTGTTGTCCACCTTACGGACATTCGGCTGGATAGTCAACTTTCAAAAGAGCCAGCTCTAGCCTACAAAAAATATGGTCTTTTTAGGGGCCCAATTCATCACTCAGGCGGCCACAGTTTCCTTACCTCTTCAGAAACTCCTCGAAATCAGGGAGAAGTTCCAATAGGCATTGGCTGCACCAGTGATGTCAGCAGGGACAATGGCTTCATGTATCCCGATGATCCCCTGGGCTCACTGGAAACTCAGTTTTCCAACAGGGCTTCCTGATGCAGAGGAAGAAGGTTTGTCTAGCCCAGCCAATCAGGATCACCAGTCATATGCACCAGATTCTCTGGTGGTGGACAAGACAAGAGATGCTAGTACAGCATCGTCCATTAGGGCTGCAGCCATGGATCATTGTTACCACAGATGCCAGTGCAGCAGGGTGGGGCACCACCTGCGAACAACTCAAGATCCAGGGCAGATGGGAATTTCCCACTCAGGGCCTAGTTTCCAATATTCTGGAACTTCGAGCAGCATTCATGCCATTAGCCACCTTGTTGCCTCACATACAGGGTCACCCAATCCTGCTCTGTCTGGACAACATGGCAACAGTGTCCTACATACAGCGGCAAGGTGGGAAGCACAGCCAATCCCTTTTGAGGGACAAAGAACCGATCATGACATTGGCACAACAATATCTCCCAGATTTGAGGGCCGTATATCTTGCAGTGCAATAGTGTACTAAAGCGCTGATATGTGTAAAATAAATCAATATTAGAAAAAACCCAAATAATCAAGCCGCAGCCATTATAAAAGTGATCTGACACTTCTATAGTGAATAGTAAAACAAATAATAGTGCGCTATAAATTACTTTCCTAATATCTATATAAACTCCAAAATAGACGGTGAAAAATAAGTGATAAATGAAAATACTGAGTGATAGAGATAAATAATGTAAAAACAGCGATAGGCATATCAAAAAAACTTTCAATATATGCTCTTAATCAATCACCAGTGATAGGGCATGGTACAGTCTCCTACACCATAATGGATATAGCCAGGGTCAATATATGTCCCAAAGTGTATGTATAAAAAACCAAACCAATTCCTGGGTGTAGTAAAATCACTATCAGCGGGCTACACAGCCTGGATCACGCACTGCTGCCGACTCCCGCTCTGCCACTTCAATCCTACGGTTAAGATGTTTAATTCATGAAATAAGAGAAATTCATCATTGCGCAATGATCCGCATAAAACAACATAAAAAGCACAGGTGGATCCACTCACATGTACTACTATGGTAAACAGCGGTATAGAACAGTCAGAGCGTTTTTCTCTCCTCCTACCACATCCACTGTGCTTCGTATGGGCACATCAGATGTCGTCACTGGCTCCTCCCGATGCGCTTTCATATGGGTACAGTGTTGCATGACTGAGTAAAGCCTCGTACATACGATCCGATTGTTGGCCAACAGAGCGTCAGACTTTTGTCCGAAGGGCGTGTTCCAGGAATTTTTCCTGCATACTAACGGCACACAATTGTCGGCCAACAAACATGAAGGTAGTGACGTACTACGTGGAATTTCAGCTCTTGAGCGCCACCCTTTGGGTACCTTCTGCTAATGTCGTGTTTGGTGAGCGTTGATTCCGAGCATGCGTGTTTGTACTTTGGATTTTTGTGTGATGGACTTGTGTACACACAATATGAAAATCTGACAACAGACCGTTGTCCGACGAAAATTTACTGCTATCCAACATTTGTTGGTGGAAAGTTGGACAACAATTGTCTGATGGAGCGTACTAACTGTCAGATATTAGGCAGTCTGTCATCACACAATTCCCTGCTGAAAATCCGATCGTGTGTCTTTATTGTTATTCAAAATGTGAGAGCAATGAAAGCTATAAATTGGCCTGGTTAGGAAACGGTGTGACAGAGAGAGGCTCCGTCACTATAAGTATTTAGGAAAAGGTGACCCAGGAGTCTCATTAAGGGTTAATGCGAGGTTCAAAACTAGCATTTCTCCAGATTCTGTAGTTCTGAATCAGAACATTCAATCCTTCATCCAGGTTTTGCTAGACTCCTGCAACCTGGCTCACTACACAGGTGTGCAGAGTCATTATATAATCAGGTCTGAGAACTGCTCAGAGCTCCCATTTTAGAGACAGCTTCCAGTTTGGAGACCGCTCCCAGTGTGGGAGAAGGAAGGTCTCAACCGGGGTCAGGGGGCCCCAGCCAGAAGCCACGAGACAGAGGTCTCTTTGAGGGGTCAGAGGGCCCAGCCACAAGCCAGGAGACAGCAGGTCCCGATTCTAGGAGTTAAGTCAGCTCTTATCAGAGGTGGGCCATGCAGCAGGGAGCTGCGACTGAAGGCTAGAGAGCCAAGTGGTCTGAGAGAGCTGAATGACACAGTTAAAAGACTGGTAAGAATGCAGCAGTGCTGCCAAAACGTAAGCCAGGTGGCTTGGTATTTTCGTTAATCCATGTTATGTGGAAGAAACCCCTGCGTGGGCAACTAATGTATAAGTGAACTTTTCCTTTATTAAAAAAAGTGGGCTGCCACGCCCTAAAATTACAGTGTGGAACTCATTCTAAATGCACCTGCTGCTTGAGTTTAATCACCTCAATCTCACAGAGGGTATAAGTGCCCAATGGCAAGTGGTTAAGTGGATGTAAACCTGATTCATGAAATTTGAGCTAGGCACATATATCTGTAGTGTTTTCTTGTCTCTCTTCAAAGAGCTAAGTCCTGTAGCTTTTGCTTGCTCCTTAGCTCTGTTATCAGCCTGATAACTTCGAGACGGGAGATAGAAGTGTGTGTCGGGGGAAGGTTGCTATAGATAGATCAGCAGTCAGATTGCCGTCTAAGAACAGAGCTATGCACATTCCTTTCTTCCTTTGCCTATGAGGAATGGGGGTGTCTGCCTTTCCTCCAATCAGCTGGCTTGGCTGTATTCCAGTGGTCCACTCCCAGTGGTAACCAGGAAGAGACAGGCCCCTTTCACACAGGAGGATAGAATTCAGCTTTTAGCTGCAGATATATGAAGTTATCTACCGCACCACACAATGCTTTCCTTTGGCCCCATTCAGACACTGAATTTAGCGACGGTTTTGTTACATGTGGTTTTGTGCGATTAGAAAAAATGTATTTGATTGCGTCCAGGACCGATTTAGCGCAGCTATCTGCACATAACCGCAGGTAATCGCAGTGTACTATTTCACCTGCGAATAGCAGCGTCAACGAAGAAAGAAAAATAACAGAAAGCACATCAGAAATGGCAAGGCTCTTCCACCGCAGCTAAACGCAGCCGCATGTTAATGCATGTAAACGCTGCTAATCGCAATGTACAACTGCAGGTGATCGCTGTGCCTGGAGTCTTGGAATTTCAAAATAACAAAACATGCTTTTAACAGCGGCAGAATAGCCACCCGTATGAAAGAGGCCAAAAACTTTAACATGGAGAACATTTTCTAAAAGATATTTACAAATGAAGACAGCAGATATACAAGTAAAACTTATAAAGGGAGATTTGTTTCATCTCTGTGTATCATCTGAGGCTTTTCACTTCCATGGGTATATGGAGGGTTTACATCCACTTTAAGGTATATAAAAAAAACATATTTCTACTATTACATGAAGGTCAGGGTAATATAACCAAGTAAACAGTTTCCCCTTACAGCAGAGTTTGCAGGGTTCCCCTTTACAGTGCAAGGGGGAACTCTGCGGACCCTGATGTAAAGTAGAAATCTGTGGAGTCTGATGTAAGGGGGAACTCTGCGGACCCTGATGTGAAAGGGAAGACTGTGGACTATGATGTAAAGTAGAAATCTGTGGAGTCTGATGTAAAAGGGAACTCTGCGGACACTGATTTAAGGGGGAACACTGATAACTCTATTGTGGGGGGGGGGGGACTCTGGTGGCCACAAACCACCTTCTGTAGAGTGAATACACTAAGATAAGGTTGCATGGGGTTACTGATATAAGGGGGATCCTTTATATCAGTGTCCCCCTTTCCTTAGTATATTCATTCATTCCCCCGTACATCAGTGAACCCCCGGCCCCCCGACAGACTGTGTGGCCGTTGGAGGCTGGAGCTGCCTGAAATATAAAAAAAAAAACACATCTTGGAGACAGACATGCCCCTGTCCTTTTCGTCCACCTACCTACCTCTTATGCCATGCTTGCCCTCCAACTTGCTTCCCCTGTTCCCACGCACGCACTGTTGTCCTGATTACAGCCAGGTGAGGTGATAACAACTCGCAGCTGTAGTGGGTGGTAGACGGCGTTGCCACTGCTCCTGAGTCCTGGCTCCCCCTCCAGTAGGGCATTAAAGGCGCCATGATGTCACTGCACGCCTGCCTCCCATCTGAGCCCACCCAGCCCGCGGCCATATTTTTTACGGGCGGCTGATGTCCGTAACGGACATTTGAAAACTGTCCATAAATTTACAGATGGTTGGCAACCCTGTGTGTGAGACACAAATAAAAGAGGATTTGGCTCAGTCAGGGATAGTAAATAAAGTCTTTTGTTTATTTATTGAAGATTCTGCATCACATAATAACTGGATTTGGTACTGACTGTCATACAGGAGCCTTTAGATATATTTGAGATGAATACAAGAGACCTCAGATTATTTTAAATAAGTCCCAGTACGTGAGAGAGCAGAGCGATTTTTGGTTAGGAGGCAGATGGGGTCTTTCAAAAGAGACATTTATCGTATTCCACATCTAGAAGAGTATCCAATGAGATTAAGAGTCACATTACCCAATTTTATTTCAGTTTTAGGTACAGGCAGTTACGTCATCTTTTGACTTCTCATATTGTGGGATTTTTGTTTCTAGTTCCCATTTCTATCCACCTGCCCTGCAAGCAATTGTAGGAAGGTGTTGCTCCGCACATTAAATTTTTTTACGTTACTGGGAATGCAGAGTTAAATACAGCTGACATCCTTTTGTGTAGAGTGGGTTACAAGGCATGGTGGGTGTAGTGCAAGATGAAAAGGTGGGCGCCAGACACTTTTTGAATGCAAAGAGATTTATTGTCTCTTAGGCTGGATTCACACCTATGCATTTTCAGTGCTTTTTGCATTTTGCAGATTTGCACTATAGAACGTGTTCCATAGGAAACCATGTTAAATGGACTGTAGTGCAAATCTGCAAAATGCAAAAAGCACTAAAACTGCATAGGTGTGAATCCAGCCTTAAACAGAACTGTGGGAGAGAGGATTAGGGCCAGGACACCCTTAGGTAGATGCAATGTTAATTGGCAGACTCCGAGACTTCTATAAGTAGACAGCTATACAGGTGACGGCCTCCAGCCAGACACCACTTCTGTATAGGTAGGACGAGGCGGCGCGCACCCGACTCGGGGGGCCATACCAGGCTAACTCCTGCTTCCTCTCCCTCCAACACCGTCAGCTGCTGTAATCAGTAGCGACAGCTGATTGGAGGGCTTTATATTGGTATTGAAAGGGTATGCCGGACATCCACCGCAGTATGCTGTGGGATACCGGTCTGAGCTGCCGGAGATTTTTTTCACCCCTGAAGTATACTGGTAAGTAGGGATGAGCCGAACACCCCCCGGTTCGGTTCGCACCAGAACCCGCGAACGGACCGAAAGTTCGCACGAACGTTAGAACCCCATTGACGTCTATGGGACTCGAACGTTCGAAATCAAAAGTGCTCATTTTAAAGGCTAATTTGCATGGTATTGTCCTAAAAAGGGTTTGGGGACCCGGGTCCTACCCCAGGGGACATGTATCAATGCAAAAAAAACTTTTAAAAACGGCCGTTTTTTCGGGAGCAGTGATTTTAATGATGCTTAAAGTAAAAAAAAAAAAGTGAAATATTCCTTTAAATATCGTACCTGGGGGGTGTCTATAGTATGCCTGTAAAGTGACGCGTGTTTCCCATGTTTAGAACAGTCCCTGCACCAAATGTCATTTTTAAAGGAAAAAATCTCATTTAAAACTGCTTGCGGGTTTAATGTCATGTCGGGTCATGGCAATATGGATGAAAATCAGTGAGACAAACGGCATGGGTACCCCCCAGTCCATTACCAGGCCCTTTGGGTCTTGTATGGATATTAAGGGGAACCCCGCACCCAAATTAAAATAAGGAAAGGTGTGGGGCCACCAGGCCCTATATACTCTGAACAGCAGTATACAGGCGGTGCAAACAAGACAGGGACTGTAGGTTTGTTGTTAAGTAGAATCTGTTTGTAATTTTGAACATTTTTAACGTGTTTAGCTCCAGCCAAAAAATCTTTTCTAAGCTTTTTGGAAAACATAGGGAAGGGTTATCACCCCTGTGACATTTGTTTTGCTGTCTTTCCTCCTCTTCAGAAGATTTCACCTCACTTTTTTGTCCCAATGAAAAATGTTTTTTGAAAATTTGGGTTTTTTTGTGGAACAAGGATTGGAAAGCATCAGTGGAAAGGAGAAATTGTTTTCCCATATTAACTCTTACAGGAGAGAATTTCCCTTCCTAGGGGTAGATTTCATCTCACTTCCTGTTGTCTCCTTCCGTTTGCAAGTAGGAGTCGTTTGTAAGTTAGATGTTTGAAAGTAGGGTCCTGCCCTATATACTCAGCAGAAATTTGGGCCTTAGGTGTTGCTGTGGCCACAACACTGTAAGCCCTCACAGGGCCCTGCTGTGAAATATTAGATCAAGAATTGTAATTACATGCCCCTGTTGAACAGGAGCTGAAAAATTAGGCCTTAGGCACTGGTGCTGGTGCCACAACACTGCAACCCCTCACAGACACTCTAGTTGGAACGCAGGAACGAGCCCTGCTGCAAAGTATTGCATCAAAAATTGTAATTACACGCCCCTGTTAGACAGGGGCAGAAAAATTGGGCCTTAGGCACTGGTGCTGGTGCCACAACACTGCAACCCCTCACAGACACTCTAGTTGGAACGCAGGAACGAGCCCTGCTGCAAAGTATTGCATCAAAAATTGTAATTACACGCCCCTGTTAGACAGGGGCAGAAAAATTGGGCCCTAGGCACTGGTGCTGGTGCCACAACACTGCAACCCCTCACAGACACTCTAGTTGGAATGCAGGAACGAGCCCTGCTGCAAAGTATTACATCAAAAATTGTAATTACACGCCCCTGTTAAACAGGGGCTGAAAAATTGTGCCTTAGGCACTGGTGGTGGCGCCCAGAACCAAAAATGTTCTTACAAGCTATCAGCGTGATGATTGAGGAGGAAGAGGATAATTACTCAGGGATAGTCACTCAGCATCAGCATAGGCAGTCTTTGAAGGGATCTGAGATTTCAAAAAAAATTATTCGGTTACATCAGCATCAGGTGCTTGGTAGCTGGTGGTGATCCAAGACTCATTCATTTTTATGAAGGTCAGCCGATCGACCGAGTCGGTGGACAGACGCACCCTGTGATCGGTTACCACGCCTCCAGCAGCACTGAATGTGCGTTCCGAAAGAACGCTGGATGCAGGACAGGCCAGTAGCTCAATTGCATACTGTGCAAGCTCTGGCCAGTGATCCATCCTCAAGACCCAGTAACCCAGAGGATTTTCGGTGGGAAAGGTGTCCAAGTCTGATCTTGCCCCTAGGTATTCCTGCACCATGTAAAACAGACGCTGGCGATGGTTGCTGGAACCGATCATACCTTGGGGCTGCGGACCAAAAAATTGTCTGAACGCATCGGTCAGACGGCCACCTTCTCCACCGCTCCTTCTTTGACTGACCGAAGCCTCAGCAACACGTTGTCCAGAAACAGGAGTTTGTAACCTCCCAGTCTCTGGGAACGCGTTGCACAGACCTTTCTGCAAGGCCTCCCGAAGATGTTTCATCCTCTGCTCCCTCTGCGATGGCAAGATAAGGTCCGCAACCTTACCCTTGTAACGTGGATCAAGGAGGGTTGCCAGCCAGTATTGGTCCTTCTCCTTGATACCACGAATACGAGGATCCTTACGCAGGCTTTGCAGGATCAGGGAGGCCATGCAGCGTAGGTTTGCTGAGGCATTCGGTCCGGAGTCCTCTGGGTCACTAAGAACGACATGGTCCGCAGCCACCTCCTCCCAGCCACGTACAAGTCCATGTGTTTCTTGGGACTGATCCCTTAAAGACTGCTGCTGATGCTGAGTGCCAGGCTCCACCTCGATACTGACACAATCTTCCTCCTCCTCCTCTTCCTCCTCGTCCTCTTCCTGTGTGATCGGCGGGCACGCAGGAACACTGTCTGGATAAAGGGGGCCTTGAGAGCTAAGGAAGTCCTCCTCTTCCTGCCTCTGTTCTGCCTCAAGTGCCCTGTCCATTATTCCACGCAGCGTGTGCTCCAACAGGTGGACAAGGGGGACAGTGTCACTGATGCATGCACTGTCACTGCTCACCATCCTCGTGGCCTCCTCGAATGGTGACAGGACAGTGCATGCATCCCTGATCATGGCCCACTGGCGTGGGGAAAAAAAACCAAGCTCCCCTGACCCTGTCCTGGTGCCATAGTCGCACAGGTACTCATTGATGGCCCTCTGCTGCGTGTGCAGCCGCTGCAGCATGGCCAACGTTGAGTTCCACCTGGTGGGCATGTCACAGATTAGGCGGTTCTTGGGCAGGTTAAACTCCTTTTGGAGGTCCGTCAGCCGAGCACTGGCATTATATGACCGGCGGAAATGCACACAGACTTTCCTGGCCTGCCTCAGGACATCCTGTAAGCCCGGGTACCTGCCCAAGAACCGCTGCACCACCAAGTTAAGGACGTGAGCCAAACAGGGCACATGGGTCATTTGTCCCTGTCGGAGGGCAGAGAGGAGGTTGGTGCCATTGTCGCAAACCACCATTCCTGCCTTAAGTTGGCGTGGCGTCAACCACCTCTGAACCTGCCCCTGCAGAGCTGACAGAACCTCTGCCCCAGTGTGGCTCCTGTCCCCCAAGCACACCAGCTCAAGCACCGCATGGCATCTTTTGGCCTGCGTACTTGCGTAGCCCCTTGAACGCCTACGGAGCACCGCTGGTTCCGAGGAAGAGGCCATGGAGGAAGAAGAAGAGGAGGGGGTGGAGGAGAGAGGTGTGTCACAATCAGCATTTTGGAGGAGTGGTGGCGGAACAACCTCCAACACTACTGCACCTTGTCCTGCATCCTTCCCAGCTGCCAGCAGAGTCACCCAATGCGCCGTGAAACTTAGGTAACGTCCCTGTCCATGCCTGCTGGACCATGAGTCAGCGGTAATATGCACCTTACCGCTGACCGCCCTGTCCAGCGAGGCATGGACATTGCCTTCCACATGCCGGTAGAGAGCCGGAATCGCCTTCCGTGAGAAAAAGTGGCGTTTGGGTACCTGCCACTGAGGAACCGCACATTCCACAAACTCACGGAAGGGGGCAGAGTCTACCAACTGAAAAGGCAGCAGTTGAAGTGCTAGCAATTTTGCCAAGCTAGCATTCAACCGCTGGGCATGTGGATGGCTGGGAGCAAACTTCTTTCGGCGGTGCAGCAGCTGGGGCAGGGAAATTTGCCTGGTACAATCTGACGTCGGTGTACCAAAAGCAGATTGCCCACAAGTACTTGGCTGTGACACACCTAATTCTACACCTTCATTCCTCTCACTGCAGGTCTCAGAGAGGACTGAAGGTCTAGTGGGGTTGGAAATCTCAGCTGATGAGGAGCAAGGAGAGATCCTCTTTGTTCTTTGGTGTGGGTCTTTTAGATACGCTTGCCAACGAACTGCATGGCAGGTCAACATATGTCTGGTCAAGCATGTGTTACCCAAGCGGGAGATATTTTGGCCACGCGAGATACGCTTGAGACATATGTTGCAAATAGCAGCGGTGCGATCTGATGCACTCGTCTCAAAAAAGGCCCACACCAAAGAACTTTTTGAATAACGCGCAGAGACTGCAGCGCCCTGCACATGTGGAGCTTTGGGGTGTGATGCAGTCAATGTGCTGCCCTTAGGCTGGCCCCTGGAGGGCATCCTGCCTCGTTGGTGATGTGCTGCCGCCTCCTCCTCCTCCTCCTCCTCCTCCTCCTCCTCTCTCCTATCAGGCACCCACGTTGAGTCAGTGACCTCATCATCCCCTCCCTCCTCATCACTGGAGCAAACCTGGCAGTATGCTGCAGCAGGGGGAGCATGACTGCCAGATTGCTGTCCTTCTTGGGCACCCCCTCTGTCCGCGCTCATGTTACTGCCTTCATCGAGCTCAGTATCGTCATCAGAGCCTTCCAAACGCTGGGCATCCTCCTGGAGCATGTACCCAACACTGTGGTCAAACAGTTCGAGGGAATCCTCATGAGGACATGGTGGAGCTAGGGAAGGAGTCACTGATGACATTGAGCTGAGGGAAGAGGCCGCTGCTTTGCCAGACAAAGCACCCTGGGCATGGGTGAGAGAGGATGAGGAGGATGAGGACGGCTTGGTCATCCACTCGACCAAGTCTTCCGCATGTTGCGGCTCAACATGGCCAGCTGCCGAAAAAAAGGCCAAGCGTGTCCCATGGCCACGTGCTGATGAGGATGCACCGTCTCCACGACCAGCACTAGACACAGAGCCTGCTTGCCCTCTCTTATTGGCTTGTGACTGTCTGCCTCTCCTTCTTGGCCTTCCAGACATACTAATGGCCTGTAGCTGCACTAAGCTGGGATAGAACACCTGTAATTTTCTTCAAGTAGCTTTATATACTGTAACCAGACAAGCCTGCCTGTCAGTAGGAAGATAACAGGAACGGATCTAGCTGAACACTGTGAGCAGGACGCACTGTACTAAATGTAAATAGTCTAGCTGCCTGACCGTGGTACTAATAGGATCAAATAGAACACCTGTAATTTTCTTCAGGTAGCTTTATATACTGTAACCAGACAAGCCTGCCTGTCAGTAGGAAGATAACAGGAACGGATCTAGCTGTACACTGTGAGCAGGACGCACTGTACTAAATGTAAATAGTCTAGCTGCCTGACCGTGGTACTAATAGGATCAAATAGAACACCTGTAATTTTCTTCAGGTAGCTTTATATACTGTAACCAGACAAGCCTGCCTGTCAGTAGGAAGATAACAGGAACGGATCTAGCTGAACACTGTGAGCAGGACGCACTGTACTAAATGTAAATAGTCTAGCTGCCTGACCGTGGTACTAATAGGATCAAATAGAACACCTGTAATTTTCTTCAGGTAGCTTTATATACTGTAACCAGACAAGCCTGCCGGTCAGTAGGAATTTAACAGGAACGGATCTAGCTGAACACTGTGAGCAGGACGCACTGCACTAAATGTAAATAGCAGGAACGGATCTAGCTGAACACTGTGAGCAGGACGCACTGCACTAAATGTAAATAGCAGGAACGGATCTAGCTGAACACTGTGAGCAGGACGCACTGCACTAAATGTAAATAGCAGGAACGGATCTAGCTGAACACTGTGAGCAGGACGCACTGCACTAAATGTAAATAGCAGGAACGGATCTAGCTGAACACTGTGAGCAGGACGCACTGCACTAAATGTAAATTGCAGGAACGGATCTAGCTGAACACTGTGAGCAGGACGCACTGCACTAAATGTAAATAGTCTAGAAGATAACAGGAACGGATCTAGCTGAACACTGTGAGCAGGACGCACTGCACTAAATGTAAATAGCAGGAACGGATCTAGCTGAACACTGTGAGCAGGACGCACTGCACTAAATGTAAATAGCAGGAACGGATCTAGCTGAACACTGTGAGCAGGACGCACTGCACTAAATGTAAATAGCAGGAACGGATCTAGCTGAACACTGTGAGCAGGACGCACTGCACTAAATGTAAATTGCAGGAACGGATCTAGCTGAACACTGTGAGCAGGACGCACTGCACTAAATGTAAATAGTCTAGAAGATAACAGGAACGGATCTAGCTGAACACTGTGAGCAGGACGCACTGCACTAAATGTAAATAGCAGGAACGGATCTAGCTGAACACTGTGAGCAGGACGCACTGCATTAAATGTAAATAGTCTAGATAGAAGATAACAGGAACGGATCTAGCTAAACTGAATACAGTGTATATATATATATGCAACACCTGGGATGCATATATATACACAATACACTGTAAGTGCAGCTAACTGACTGACTGTTCTGCCTAATCTATCTAACTCAAATCAAATGACACTGTCTCTCTCTCTCTCTATCTCTCAGCACACCGGAACACACACTACACAGGGCCGCCGTGCAGGCGGCCTTATATAGTGTGGGGTGTGTACTAAATCCCCTGAGCCATAATTGGCCAAAGCCACCCTGGCTTTGGCCAATTACAGCTCTCTCTACTGACGGCGCTGTGATTGGCCAAGCATGCGGGTCATAGTGCATGCTTGGCCAATCATCAGCCAGCAATGCACTGCGATGCCGCAGTGAATTATGGGCCGTGACGCGCCACACGAATTTAGCGCGAACGGCCCATAACGTTCGCAATTCGGCGAACGATCGAACAGCCGATGTTCGAGTCGAACATGGGTTCGACTCGAACACGAAGCTCATCCCTACTGGTAAGAAACCTCTTTTCACTGACTTTTATGGTTCTTTGTGTTTTATACAGCTCTCAATGGCAGTACAGCTACTGTACACCTAACACTACTGTTCTGCTCAATACAACATTGTCACCATATTATAGAAAATATGAGTTAAAGACATTACTAATACTACTCCAATCTACTAACGTTCAGCATTTTCCTATCTTTCTATTAATAATAAATAACCTTTAATAAGTAAATTGACTCTGTTTAAATGCTATAATAATAAATTAGTTATAATACAACATTTTGCAACGTCTTTGTATATTATCAAAGACTGGCCATTTAACGAATTAACCACTTCCAGCAAACATTACGATCGGTGAGGCGGAGAGTGGATCCGCCGGCGCCGGATGTAGGTCATAGAGATTTCCGGCGGACCAGATGGTCCCCGGAGTCTCTATGATCGTCGGAGGCCGGGCGCGATGTTATGACGTCACGCCCGGCCTCTCCATTCAAAAAAAGGCGCCGCTTCGGCTGGGAAGCGGCGATCGTTTTATTTTTTTTTTTTTATTTCAGGCTTCCCAGCCTAGTGGTGAGATATGGGGTCTTATTGACCCCATATCTCACTATTAAGAGCACCTGACATGTCATATTGCTATTACAAGGGATGTTTACATTCCTTGTAATAGGAATAAAAGTGATCAATTTTTTTTTTTTTTCAAAAAAGTGTCAAAATAAAAAAAATAAAATATAATTAACAATTAAAAAAAAAAAAAAAATGTTTTAAAGCACCGCTGTCCCCGTGTGCTCGCACGCAGAAGCGAACGCAAACCGAAGTCCCGCCCACATATGAAAACGGTGTTCAAACCATACATGTGAGGTATCGCCGCGAACGTTGGAGTGAGAGCAATAATTTTGGCCCTAGACCTCCTCTGTAACTCAAAACATGTAACCAGTAAAAAAATTTCAAACGTCGCCTATGGGGATTTTTAAGTACCGAACATTGGCGCCATTCCACGAGCGTGTGCAATTTTGAAGCGTGACATGTTAGGTATCTATTTACTCGGCGTAACTTCATCTTTCACAAAATGCAAAAACATTGGGCTAACTTTACTGTTTTGTTTTTTTTTTAAACACAAAACAGTTTTTTTCCCCAAAAAAACGAGTTCGAAAAATTCCTGCGCAAATACTGTGTGAGATAAAAAGTTGCAACAACCGCCATTGTATTCTGTAGGGTCTTTGCTAAAAAACATATATAATGTTTGGGGGTTCTATGTAATTTTCTAGCAAAAAAATGATGATTTTTACATGTAGGAGAGAAATGTCAGAATTGGCCCGGTATTGAAGTGGTTTTTAAGCAAGTGACTTATTCATTTGTTACTATTGTATTTTTGTAGCTATGATCAATTCTCTACTCACCATAAACATCACTCTCTGAGTTTCCAAACAGCCATCTTCCAGGTACTATTTAAAGCTTTTACATAAAATTACCCCTTACTATTCAAATAAAGGTAAAGGTATTCAACTTTCTGCAATACGAACAGTTCTCTATACCCCACACTCACTCACTGTGGGTCTTCACTCAACAAGCTCTCTCTCTCACTAGACTTCAGACCCACTAGCCACTGGATCCCCTGACCTTTTTCACTAGTATTAGCACTCAGTATCTTCCTCAAGTGTCACCCCCGCATCCATACAGGGTCCCTGGCTTGGCACTCATGGATACTCCTCAAGCATCACCCCTGCTGACACGTTAGGTCCCTGGCTTGGCACTCCATAAGTGTCACCTCTGCTGTCCCACTGGGTCCCTGACTTGGCACTTGCTGATGCTTTCCCACTTCTTCACTGTCCCCGGTTGGTGAGAAGTCTGCTCTGGTACTGGCTTCACTCACTCACTGTGATCTCCGATAACAAGGTGGATGGTCCCTTTGTAGCGACAGCTTCCCCTCTACCTCTGACCATGGCAGGTTCCCTCGGCTGGCAGAACCGTTACTTCTGGTTGGACTACAAGCCTGCAGTCCCAACCCTGCATTACTTCTGGATAGGCTCTCAAATAGACTAGCAGCCAGATGTCCCCGTGATGGGCCTTAGGTTTCTGGACTAGTAGCCCGGGGCAACATATCACACGTCCACCCAGACAGCCGTCCAGGTGGCAAAGAACCCTGTTCACCTGACTCCACCCAAATAAATAGGCTCCCCCAGTAGGCCAAGGGACCCCATTCATTCCTAATCTGTCCTTGCAATGCCCTTGTCTGATCTAATGCCACCAGATACCCGGCCATCTAGTGACAGAAGAGAGAAGTGCAGCAATTCCAGAATTAGGGTGAAATCAATTGACCTCCTATCAATTGGCCAAGGCAACTATCAATTGGCAAAAAAAATTAAATAGCAATCCTGCCTAATCATCAGGGTGCTACAGATATATCTGACATAGCTGTGTGAAGTTGGCACCCCATGTTTGTAAAACCTGAATAAAAATATACCATTCGTTTGTGCCGCGTTTGTGCTGATTTGTGCCGCAAAAATGAGCGTTTGTGCCGGTTCGGTTTCTGAGATATTAAACATTCAATTTAATGCAAGCCCCGCCCACTTTGCACCCCATGTCTTTGAATTTTAAAAACAAACGCGCCATTCGTTTGTGCCACGTTTGTGCTGGTTTGTGCCGCAAAAATAAACGTTTGTGCCGCTTTGGTTGCGGAGATATTGTGCGTTATAGTTGCTGTAACCCCGCCCATTTTGCACCCCATGTTCCTGAATTTTAAAAACAAACGTGCCATTCGTTTGTGCCGCGTTTGTGCTGGTTTGTGCCGCAAAAATAAACGTTTGTGCCGCTTTGATTGCGGAGATATTGTGCGTTATAGTTGCTGTAACCCCGCCCATTTTGCACCCCATGTTCCTGAATTTTAAAAACAAACGTGCCATTCATTTGTGCCGCGTTTGTGCTGGTTTGTGCCGCAAAAATAAACGTTTGTGCCGCTTTGGTTACGGAGATATTGTGCGTTATAGTTGCTGTAACCCCGCCCATTTTGCACCCCATGTTCCTGAATTTAAAAAAAAAACGCGCCATTCGTTTGTGCCGCGTTTGTGCTGGTTTGTGCCACAAAAATAAACGTTTGTGCCGCTTTGGTTGTGGAGATATTGTGCGTTATAGTTGCTGTAACCCCGCCCATTTTGCACCCCATGTTCCTGAATTTTAAAAACAAACGCGCCATTCGTTTGTGCCGCTTTTGTGCTGGTTTGTGCCGCAAAAATAAACGTTTGTGCCGCTTTGGTTGCGGAGATATTGTGCGTTATAGTTGCTGTAACCCCGCCCATTTTGCACCCCATGTTCCTGAATTTTAAAAACAAACACGCCATTCGTTTGTGCTGCGTTTGTGCTGGTTTGTGCCGCAAAAATAAATGTTTGTGCCTCTTTGGTTGCGGAGATATTGTGCGTTATAGTTGCTGTAATCCCGCCCACATTGCACCCCATGTTCCTGAATTTTAAAAACAAACGCGCCATTCGTTTGTGCCGCGTTTGTGCTGGTTTGTGCCGCAAAAATAAACATTTGTGCCGCTTTGGTTGCGGAGATATTGTGCGTTATAGTTGCTGTAACCCCGCCCATTTTGCACCCCATGTTCCTGAATTTTAAAAACAAACACGCCATTCGTTTGTGCTGCGTTTGTGCTGGTTTGTGCCGCAAAAATAAATGTTTGTGCCTCTTTGGTTGCGGAGATATTGTGCGTTATAGTTGCTGTAATCCCGCCCACATTGCACCCCATGTTCCTGAACTTTAAAAACAAACGCGCCATTCGTTTGTGCCGCGTTTGTGCTGGTTTGTGCCGCAAAAATAAACGTTTGTGCCGCTTTGATTGCGGAGATATTGTGCGTTATAGTTGCTGTAACCCCGCCCATTTTGCACCCCATGTTCCTGAATTTTAAAAACAAATGCGCCATTCGTTTGTGCCGCGTTTGTGCTGGTTTGTGCCGCAAAAATAAATGTTTGTGCCTCTTTGGTTGCGGAGATATTGTGCGTTATAGTTGCTGTAATCCCGCCCACATTGCACCCCATGTTCCTGAATTTTAAAAACAAACGCGCCATTCGTTTGTGCCGCGTTTGTGCTGGTTTGTGCCGCAAAAATAAACGTTTGTGCCGCTTTGGTTGCGGAGATATTGTGCGTTATAGTTGCTGTAACCCCGCCCATTTTGCACCCCATGTTCCTGAATTTTAAAAACAAACGCGCCATTCGTTTGTGCCGCGTTTGTGCTGGTTTGTGCCGCAAAAATAAACGTTTGTGCCGCTTTGATTGCGGAGATATTGTGCGTTATAGTTGCTGTAACCCCGCCCATTTTGCACCCCATGTTCCTGAATTTTAAAAACAAATGCGCCATTCGTTTGTGCCGCGTTTGTGCTGGTTTGTGCCGCAAAAATAAATGTTTGTGCCGCTTTGGTTGCGGAGATATAGTGCGTTATAGTTGCTACAACCCCGCCCACATTGCACCCCATGTTCCTGAATTTTAAAAACAAACGCACCATTTGTTTGTGCCGGGTTTGTGCTGGTTTGTGCCGCAAAAATAAACGTTTGTGCCGCTTTGGTTGCGGAGATATTGTGCGTTATAGTTGCTGCAACCCCACCCACTTTGCACCCCATGTCCCTGAATTTTAAAAACAAACGTGCCATTCGTTTGTGCCGCGTTTGTGCTGGTTTGTGCCGCAAAAATAAACGTTTGTGCCGCTTTGATTGCGGAGATATTGTGCGTTATAGTTGCTGTAACCCCGCCCATTTTGCACCCCATGTTCCTGAATTTTAAAAACAAATGCGCCATTCGTTTGTGCCGCGTTTGTGCTGGTTTGTGCCGCAAAAATAAATGTTTGTGCCGCTTTGGTTGCGGAGATATAGTGCGTTATAGTTGCTACAACCCCGCCCACATTGCACCCCATGTTCCTGAATTTTAAAAACAAACGCACCATTTGTTTGTGCCGGGTTTGTGCTGGTTTGTGCCGCAAAAATAAACGTTTGTGCCGCTTTGGTTGCGGAGATATTGTGCGTTATAGTTGCTGCAACCCCACCCACTTTGCACCCCATGTCCCTGAATTTTAAAAACAAACGTGCCATTCGTTTGTGCCGCGTTTGTGCTGGTTTGTGCCGCAAAAATAAACGTTTGTGCCGCTTTGGTTGCGAAGATATAGTGCGTTATAGTTGCTGCAACCCCGCCCACATTGCACCCTATCTTCCTGAATTTTAAAAACAAACGCGCCATTTGTTTGTGCCGCGTTTGTGCTGGTTTGTGCCGCAAAAATAAACGTTTGTGCCGCTTTGGTTGCGGAGATATTGTGCGTTATATGTTGTCAAACCACATTGACTTTACACCTTGTTATTAAAGCTTACATACAGAACCTAAACTCAGCTTGGGTTTCCTTAATGTAAAGCTCCTCCCACTGTACTGGCACTGCACTTCATATTGTACCCTGAAAAAGGCACCTCTGCCGGGTTAGCCCCTCATATCAAAATTTTAGAAAAAATCTTATGCAGTTTGTTAGATCTTTGTTAGATCAGGTTAGATCAACCGTTGTTTGCATTAGATCTCACACAGAAGAAGCGATATTAACAGTTATTTGCTGGGGGGGCTAACCCGTCATCAGCCCCCCTTATCAAAAAATTGACCAAACAGTTAGCTATTTTGGAAGCAATTTGTTAGATCCGGTATGATCAAGTGTTTTTAACGTTAGATCTCACATAATTAGAGACTTATTAAGTGATTAATGTGGGGGGGCTGGCCCTCCCTTATCAAATTTTCGCCCCAAAAATCATTCAAGCTAATAGATATTGGTTAGATCCGGTAAGATCAAGTGGTTTTAACGTTAGATCTCACATCATTTCAGAGATATTCCACATCAAAATAGAGATATTAGGTGGTACATATGGACGGGCTGGCCCCCCCTTATATTCAGCGCAATGAAAATCACACCCAACTTTTGCTGCGGCACAAAAACTTTTCCTCAGCTGCAGGGGCCCAACTTATGATCCTGCACACAAGCCCTCTGCTTTCAGAAAATGCCCCTGACCTGAGCTCATCATTGCACATCCATTCCAGATGCTCGTATGTGACATCACATACATCCCATACATCACATACATCCCACACATCCCATACATCACATACAAGCACGTGGTCTGGATGTGAGCGGTGGATCAGCTGGATGAGTGTGCCAGGACAAGTAGATGTGTCTCATCTCTGCTTCCTTTTACCACTCTGCATATCACACATATCATAGATGAGAAGAGGGTACAGTGGTGGGAAAAATGAGCAGGAGGGGTTTAGATGTGGGACAGAAGAACAGGAGGGTACAGCCGTGGGGCAAATGTGCAGGGGGGTTCAGTTTTGGTGCAGATGAGAAGGAGGTTCAGTGGTGGGACAGAAAAGCAGGTTGGGTAGAACAGTGGGGCAAATGTGAAAGGAGGTGTATTGGTGGGACAGATGAGCAGGAGGTTACAGTGGTGGGGCAAGAGAACAGGGGGAACATAGGTGGGGCAGAAGAGCAGGGGGTACAGAGGTGAAACAGATGTGCAGGAGGTACATTAGTAAGGCAGATGAAAAAGCGGGTTACAGTGGTAGGGCAGATGAGAAGGTGATTCAGTAGTAGACAGAAGAACATGGGAATATGGCGGTGGAGCAAATGTGCAGAGAGGTACAGTGGTGGGGCAGATGAGAAAAATGGTACATTGATGGGGTAGATGAGCAGAGGGGTTACAGTGGTGGGGCAGAAGAGCAAGGGGGTACAGTGGTGGTGCAGATGTGCAGAAGGTGCAGTGGTGGGAGGGATGCGAAGGGGGTTCAGCAGTGGGACAGAAAAGCAGGGGGGTACAGTGATGGGGCAGATGAGCGGGGGAGGGGTTTAGTGTTGGGCCAGATGACAAGGGGGTTACAGTGGTGGGAAAATGAGCAGGAGGGGTTCAGTGTTGGGGCAGATGAGAAGGGGGTTTAGCGGTGGGACAGAAGAGCAGGGGGGTACAGCGGTGGGGCAGATGTGAAAGGAGGTGCATTGGTGGACAGATGAGCAGGGGGTTACAGTGGTTGGGCAGAAGAGCAGGGAGAACAGAGGTGAGACAGATGTGCAGGAGGTACAGTGATGGGGCAGAAGAGAAAGGGGGTTACAGTGGTGGGGCAGATGAGAAAGGGGGTTACAGTGGTGGGGCAGATGAGAAAGGGGGTTACAGAGGTGGGGCAGATGAGAAAGGGGGTACATTAGTGGTACAGATGAGCAGGGGGTTACAGCGGTGGGGCAGAAGAGCAGGGGGAACAGAGGTGAGACGGATGTGCAGGAGGTACAGTGATGGGGCAGAAGAGAAAGGGGGTTACAGAGGTGGGGCAGATGAGAAAGGGGGTTACAGAGGTGAGGCAGATGAGAAAGGGGGTTACAGTGGTGGGGCAGATGAGAAAGGGGGTTACAGAGGTGGGGCAGATGAGAAAGGGGGTTACAGTGGTGGGGCAGATGAGAAAGGGGGTTACAGAGGTGGGGAAGATGAGCAGGGGGAACAGAGGTGGGACAGATGTGCGGGAGGTACAGTGGTGGGGCAGATGAGAAAGGGGTTTACAGTGGTGGGGCAGATGAGAAAGGGGGTTAGAGAGGTGGGACAGATGAGAAAGGGGGTTACAGTGGTGGGGCAGATGAGCAGATAAGTTCAGTGTTAGGACAGATGAGAAGATGGTTCAGCAGTGAGACAGAAGAGCATGGGGGTACGGTGGTGGGGCAGATGTGCAGGGGGTTACAGTGGTGGGGCAGATGTGCAGGGGGGTACAGTGGTGGGGCAGATTTTCAGGTGATACAGTGATCTGAGGTGTGAAGGTGTATGAATTGGGGTTGATCTGAGGCGTGAGAGTGCAGGATGTTAATTTCTCACTGCTAAAGTAGTTTACAGCATTTACTTTATAAAAAATCCTTTTCGTGATTGAGATTGTGAAGTTGACTTTTTTTGTTATAAAATCGGTACGCTCAATTTCTTTGAAAACATTTTTCGGCACACTGCTCAAAAGGCTGCTTACCTCCTGGCCTATCAGTTTTTATTAAAGATGGAAAATGGGCTGTGGAGCAAGACCCGCTGTCGCCCAAAACTATTTTCTCATTTTCAATAATCAAAGAAGGTAAGGAAAAAAGGATGGAAAAGGTAAAAGGATAGAAGGGGGGGGGGAGGTAAGGCTGGGGGGGGGGGGTGAAATGGCGTTGGTTCAGGATAACTATGATGAATGGGCTCCGGAACTTTTCTGTGACATTAAGTCCCAAGAAGGGCAGTACCCTCTGCGGAGACGACAATCTGGTTCCATAGTCCCCAGGTGTTAGAGTATTTTTCCTGTTGGTGTTGTGCAGTGAGTACTCGATCTTCCATCTCATTTGGAATGGAGTTTTTATAGAGTTTGGCTCAGATGGAGGAGACATGTAGCAGGAAAAAGCTGGATCACCAGGAACCTTGTATTCCGTAAATTTTTGCGTGGTTTATCTGTCTCCCAGAAGTGGATCAATTTAGGGCACGACCAAAATATGTGAAGTCGTGTTCCTCCATCCCCCTGGCATCTCCAACATTGGTCAGTAGTTGCAGGGTGAGGTACCACCTTGTTAACAGTTTATAGTTGGTCTCTTTAATTTTTGTACAAACCGATGATTTCAACGAAAATCTGAGGACATGTTGTATCTGAGCAGATGTTAATGTACGCCCCAGCTTACTTTCCCATTTGTTCAAGAACGGTAAGTGTGGTTGTTCAGCCGGACAGTTCAAGAGGGCGTATGTTTTGGATAGAGCCTGTGGAAGGGAACCCTCTTTGGAACAGTATGCTTCAAAGGACGTCAGGGGACGATTAAATCCCTGTGAATTAGGCAAAGTATTGAGAAAGTGTTGTAATTGTAGCGCTGTCCACAAGGAAAGTTTGAAGGGCTAATTAGCACTACTGTGGAAGGCCATTGGCCTCCCGTTAGGAAGTGGGATGCCTGGACCCTACCTGTTTGGCTTAGGGTCCGAAACATTTGCGGTTCCAGACCAGGGAGGAACCACGGTTTTTCTATGATAGGGAGCAATGGGGAATCAGGGAAGAAAGCCGGTTCTGTGTGCTGACCTGGGAGCATATGCGGAGTGTCGTACCCAATATGGGGTGTAACTTCAGCACAGGTGGTAGTTGGTCATAGCACCACAGAGCCCCTGGCAGCAGAATGTCAGTCTGGGCCTGTTCCAGTTGTGTCCACAATTTAGAGCAGCGATGCCAAAATTTATTAATTTTAAGCTACTGCCACGGGGGCCTAACTTCTCATATAAAATAACAAACTGTTATGTATTTATCATAGATTAAATAAAACATCTCACTGATCAAACTGCAACAAGCTTTTATCCCTACTTACATTGCGATTATTACTGATTTCTGCCATGTGCATGCTAGGTTTAATGCAATAATAACTTCATCTAACAATTAACTACTAACTTGGATGTTGTTATTGGCAAAGAATATGAAATCTCTGAAATGATGTGAGATCTTACGTTAAAACCTCTTGATCTTACCGGATCTAACGAATATCTATTAGCCCGAATGATTTTTGGCCCGAAAATTTGATAAGGGGGGGCCAGCCCCCCTCATTAATCACTTAATAAGTCTCTAATAATGTGAGATCTAACGTTAAAAACACTTGATCATACCGGATCTAACAAATTGCTTCCAAAATAGCTAACTGTTTGGTCAATTTTTTGATAAGGGGGGGCTGATGACGGGTTAGCCCCCCCAGCAAATAACTGTTAATATCGCTTCTTCTGTGTGAGATCTAACGCAGACAACGGTTGATCTAACCTGATCTAATAAAGATCTAACAAACTGCATAAGATTTTTTCAAAAATTTTGATATGAGGGGCTAACCCGGCAGAGGTGCCTTTTTCAGGGTACAATATGAAGTGCAGTGCCAGTACAGTGGGAGGAGCTTTACATTAAGGAAACCCAATCTGAGTTTTGGTTCTGTATGTAAGCTTTAATAACAAGGTGTAAAGTCAATGTGGTTTGACAACATATAACGCACAATATCTCCGCAACCAAAGCTGCACAAATGTTTATTTTTGCGGCACAAACCAGCACAAACCCGGCACAAACAAATGGCGCGTTTGTTTTTAAAATTCAGGAACATGGGGTGCAATGTGGGCGGGGTTGCTGCAACTATAACGCACAATATCTCAGCAACCAAAGCGGCACAAACGTTTATTTTTGCGGCACAAACCAGCACAAACGTGGCACAAACGAATGGCGCGTTTGTTTTTAAAATTCAGGAACATGGGGTGCAAAATGGGCGGAGTTAAAGCAACTATAACGCACAATATCTCTGCAACCAAAGCGGCACAAACGTTTATTTTTGCGGCACAAACCAGCACAAACGCGGCACAAACGAATGGCGCGTTTGTTTTTAAAATTCAGGAACATGGGGTGCAAAATGGGCGGGGTTACAGCAACTATAACGCACAATATCTCCGCAACCAAAGCGGCACAAACGTTTATTTTTGCGGCACAAACCAGCACAAACGTGGCACAAACGAATGGCACGTTTGTTTTTAAAATTCAAGAACATGGGGTGCAAAATGGGCGGGGTTACAGCAACTATAACGCACAATATCTCCGCAACCAAAGCGGAACAAACATTTATTTTTGCGGCACAAACCAGCACAAACACAGCACAAACAAATGGCGCGTTTGTTTTTAAAATTCAGGAACATGGGGTGCAAAATGGGCGGGGTTACAGCAACTATAACGCACAATATCTCCGCAACCAAAGCGGCACAAACGTTTATTTTTGCGGCACAAACCAGCACAAACGCGGCACAAATGAATGGCACGTTTGTTTTTAAAATTCAGAAACATGGGGTGCAAAATGGGCGGGGTTACAGCAACTATAACGCACAATATCTCCGCAACCAAAGCGGCACAAACGTTTATTTTTGCGGCACAAACCAGCACAAACGCGGCACAAACGAATGGTGCATTTGTTTTTAAAATTCAGGAACATGGGGTGCAAAATGGGCGGAGTTAAAGCAACTATAACGCACAATATCTCCGCAACCAAAGTGGCACAAACGTTTATTTTTGCGGCACAAACCAGCACAAACGCGGCACAAACGAATGGCGCGTTTGTTTTTAAAATTCAGGAACATGGGGTGCAAAATGGGCGGGGTTACAGCAACTATAACGCACAATATCTCCGCAACCAAAGCGGCACAAACGTTTATTTTTGCGGCACAAACCAGCACAAACGCGGCACAAACGAATGGCACGTTTGTTTTTAAAATTCAAGAACATGGGGTGCAAAATGGGCGGGGTTACAGCAACTATAACGCACAATATCTCCGCAACCAAAGCGGAACAAACATTTATTTTTGCGGCACAAACCAGCACAAACACAGCACAAACAAATGGCGCGTTTGTTTTTAAAATTCAGGAACATGGGGTGCAAAATGGGCGGGGTTACAGCAACTATAACGCACAATATCTCCGCAACCAAAGCGGCACAAACGTTTATTTTTGCGGCACAAACCAGCACAAACGCGGCACAAATGAATGGCACGTTTGTTTTTAAAATTCAGAAACATTGGGTGTAAAATGGGCGGGGTTACAGCAACTATAACGCACAATATCTCCGCAACCAAAGCGGCACAAACGTTTATTTTTGCGGCACAAACCAGCACAAACGCGGCACAAACGAATGGTGCATTTGTTTTTAAAATTCAGGAACATGGGGTGCAAAATGGGCGGGGTTACAGCAACTATAACGCACAATATCTCCGCAACCAAAGCGGCACAAACGTTTATTTTTGCGGCACAAACCAGCACAAACGCGGCACAAACAAATGGCACGTTTGTTTTTAAAATTCAGGAACATGGGGTGCAAAATGGGCGGGGTTACAGCAACTATAACGCACAATATCTCCGCAACCAAAGCGGCACAAACATTTATTTTTGCGGCACAAACCAGCACAAACGCGGCACAAACGAATGGCGCGTTTGTTTTTAAAATTCAGGAACATGGGGTGCAAAATGGGCGGGGTTACAGCAACTATAACGCACAATATCTCCGCAACCAAAGCGGCACAAACGTTTATTTTTGCGGCACAAACCAGCACAAACGTGGCACGAACGAATGGCGCGTTTGTTTTTAAAATTCAGGGACATGGGGTGCAAAGTGGGCGGGGCTTGCATTGAATTGAATGTTTAATATCTCAGAAACCGAACCGGCACAAACGCTCATTTTTGCGGCACAAATCAGCACAAACGCGGCACAAACGAATGGTATATTTTTATTCACGTTTTACAAACATGGGGTGCCAACTTCACACAGCTATCTGACATCAGTGTAGTGCCAATTTAGCGTGTAGTAAGCCTGGTAGCAAACAACAGCAAGAGTCTTGGAGGAAATGTTTAGTCTGTGGATTAATATTTTAGTAGCTTTTCTAACATGATAGAGACAGATGTTAGAGATTATTTTTTTTCAAAGCTACATAATATTAGCAGACATTTGATGCAGAGTTCAAGTACAGGCGTGTTAGTGAAAGAACCCAGGGTATGATTCAGTCCATTGGAAAAAAAAGATTATATTTTACTACACCTTACGGTGTGCAACAAATTGTTGAGTAAAATCTAGCAACTATGCAACTACAGCTGAGTCACTCTTTAGTTTTGCAGTAGAGTCATTCAACCGGGCCCATGGATACCAGAAACATGAAGATTATTATTGATGAACTGTTTGTATTTTTTAGTTGGTGGATTAATCCCCACTCACAAACTTCTGAAACCTAGGGAACAAAATAACCTTGTGTTGTTGAAACCGTTGCCTGATTAAGGCTGGGTTCACACTGCTGCGGTGCGGGAACGCAGCGAATTTACTGCGGGTTCCCGCATCGCACCAGCTCGCACGGCAGTTCACACTGCCATATGCGAACTGCTGGGGAGTGTCATACAATGTTAATGACACCCCCAGTTCAGCCCGCATATCGCAATGCGAACTGACAATTCGGACATTTTCGGATCGCATAGGTGTGAACACCCATGCGATCCGATTTTGGTCCGAACAAAAAAAAGGGTCCTGTGCGAGTTTGGACCGAATGCGGTGCGATATCAGCCATACTATCTGTATGGCTGATATCGCACAGCACAGACATCGCATGTGATGTGAACAGCAGTGCGCTGCGAATCACATGCGATGTCTGCCACCACAGCAGTGTGAACCCAGCCTAAAGCTTGCTCTCCTAAAGCGAACCATTTTGGCAGGACATATTCTACTAGTTGCCAGTTTTTTATCAATTAACTATTTTCCCTTTTCTTTACATATAGCACATCTGCATGTCTAATCTGATAAAGGAATTTGCTTTTGACTAGGTAAATAAACCTTTCATTATGAAGGCAGATATGTAATTTAGGCAGTACTTTTACAAAGCTCCAAAGGCAATATTCTTTTTCAGCTAGAAATCTGAAATCCACTGAGCCTGCTCCCTTGCTGCTGGCTGAGAAGAGAACCACTGCTGATGACCACACAAAGATATAGTTAAGTAACTTCAAGGTTGACTATATGTAAAAATGTTCTCCTCCTTCTGCTGGAAACTAGCCCAGCTCTGCAAACCCTTTTTGTGATACTGCATTTCCAAGGCTAGAAAATACCAAACATATCCATTCTAGGAGCAGTTTAAAGGAAACCTGTCATGGGAGAATCAAGAAGGCTGCTGTTGGTAACTTCCTTTGAATATATAATTGGCCTGGCTATTTTGGAAGGTACAAGCTTTGATGCAAAATCGGCTGATCACAAGACCTGTGCTTGTAATCACACTAGAAGAAATACCATTAAAGGTCCAGTTCACTTCTAGTCCATTCACGTATGTTGGCAGGTGTAGTTCTTCTCTACCCAGCAGGTGGCACCTTTGCCGCTCAGAGATGGAGTGGAGACCTAAGGGGAAGATGTTCCCCTGAAGCCTCTGTAGCTGTTACAGCAAAAGCAGTTGTCCGATTGGACGCTGCACTTCCAGTGACCTTCCGCAGCCTTCCGCATATTGGTTGAGGGCAGTGCTAATAAATAGAAGTGATCTACTGGTTGTATGCACATTTTGCAAGTGGATAGTGTAGGGAGAGGAACCCCGTCTGGCAGGGACAGAGTACTAGAAACAGGCATAGGTTGCAGTGCATGTTGGACCAGAGTAGGAGGACATGGCTGTCTGCTGTAGTCAGTACCGATCTCTAGAGCCACTGCCACCACTCCACTGTGCCAACCACCTACCAGCCCGCCACCTCTCCAGCAAATGCTGCCCCAGTAAGACCCACTCAATGTTGTGTCCACGGTGCCTAAGGATACTTCACTGCACAACTGCAGTAGCTCACAACCTCGCAACATCGGCAAGTGCAAATGGTGGATTTGCATTCAACTAAATATAATACTGTGAACCTCTTTAGGTCTTTGAGTGTGCTGCTTCATTGTGCTGGATATCATACTGCTGGCCCTGTCCACATGTAGTTTTCAATAAAGCCCTGATAAAGGGGGCATTTTTGGACCCCCAAAATGCATTAGCTTCCCTTTGGACTGTCCTCCTGACTTTTGTTGGAATAAAGTTGTATTTTTTTTTAGCAGTGATATGGCACTCAAGTTTAATTTTTTGTTACATTGCACTATAAACCAAGGAGGACATGGAGATCCTCTGGGGTGTAGAAGAGAAGGGGAGCATGTGACTTACCTCTCCTACTTTGGCACACAGTACTGTTACACAAAGAATAGGAAGTGAGTCCTTATCTCCATAAAAGCTCCAACTTGTTCACATTTGAGCTTTCACAGGGCTCCTTCTCTCCACTCCTGCAGTTGAATGGAGAAACAAATGTGTGCAGAGAACTTAAGTATAGGAAGCTGCTGAACCTGTCATTAAAGTGTACCTGTTGATACTGCATTGTCAAAGAATTGGTGAACTTTGAGAGTATCATCACTAGATGAAGACAACTCAGCAGGATAGGACAACTTAACAATGGCCCAAGGAATCTTCTGATGCAGGGCTGGTGCAAGGATTTTTTACACCCTAGGCGAAACCTAATTTTGCCATCCCCCTTGGCTCCACCCCTGACTCCACCCCCTTTGCCCTGCCAATGTATACTCCAGCTTTTTAATGAAGCGCCCATCAAATGCAGCCTCACCAGCGCCCATCAATGCAGCCTCACCAGCGCCCATCAATGCAGCCTCACCAGCGCCCATCAATGCAGCCTACCAGCGCCCATCAATGCAGCCTACCAGCGCCCATCAATGCAGCCTACCAGCGCCCATCAATGCAGCCTACCAGCGCCCATCAGTGCAGCCTACCAGTGCCCATCAATAAATGTTTGCTTGCTTCTATTCATTCGGGAGTTGGGACACAGACACAGTCCTCCACCGCCACAGCGCCTCTGACACTATGGGGTTGATTTACTAAAGGCAAATCCACTTTGAACTACAAGTGCACTTGAAAGTGCAGTCACTGTAGATCTGAGGGGAAGATCTGAAATCAGGGGAAGCTCTGCTGATTTTATCATCCAATCGTGTGCAAGCTAAAATGCTGTTTTTTATTTTCCTTGCATGTCCCCCTCAGATCTACAGTGGCTGAACTTCCAAGTGCACTTTCAAGTGCACTTGCACTGCACTTGTAGTGCAAAGTGGATTTGCCTTTAGTAAATAACCCCCTATGTGCACACAAATCGGCAGCTACCCACTGATGCTGAGACTTAGTTGCTTGCTGCAGAGATAAGAGAGCAGGAACACCAGTGGCCGGGTGTCCTAGGCAGCAGTACGCCCTAGACAGCTGCCTACTTTTCCTAGTGGTAGCACCGGCCCTGTTCTGATGTACTAGCTGCACCTATGTGATGTGAGCATGGTTAGAAACAGGATGTTGCAGAATAAACCATAATAAGATATATGACTAGCTTTGCTCACATGGCAATTCACCATAAGCACATTTGATCTTCTTATATAACACAGTGATTTGCACCACCCTCGTGTACACCACTACCTTAAGAAAAACTTGTTTACCAGAAGGCAAGCTATAGAAGCTTGTGGCTTTTGCCCAGCAAAGGCCTTGTATGCTCAGACATATATTGGAAAATGGAACCGGTCTTGGCATGGAAAACTGGACCAGAACCTCACACACCACGTATCCAATCACAGTTACACGACATCCAGAACGAAATCCTAAACAGCAAACGTGGCCCAAAAAAAAAAGAAACCTGGTGATCCAACCAGAAACACACTTCCTGTCTTCAGAATCTCCACTCAGGATGGAAAGGCAACAGAGACACCTTTAGACAACAGCATTGTCAGTCCTGCACATACAATTAGAATTTGTTGCTCACAGGTGATGTTTGCCAGCCATGATGTTTAGACTTGATGTGGAAATATTGAGGCCTTATGCCACGTACACACGGTCGGACTTTTCGTCTACAAAAGTCCGACAGCCCGTCCGACAGACTTTCGACTGACTTTTGGCGGACTTGCGGCAGACTTTCTAATGAACGGACTTGCCTACATACGATCACACAAAACTCTGACGGATTCGTACATGATGACGTACACCGGACTAAAATAAGGAAGTTGATAGCCAGTAGCCAATAGCTGCCCTAGCGTGGATTTTTGTCCATCGGTCTAGCATACAGACGAGCGGATTTCTGGGTCCAGCTTAGTTACGACGTAAAGATTTGAAGCATGTTTCAAATCTAAAGTCCGTCAGATTTGCGGCTGGAAAAGTCCGCTGAAAGTCCGGAGAAGCCCACACACGATCAGATTGTCAGCCGGCTTTGGTCCGTCGGCATCCGTCGCATTTTTGTAGACGAAAAGTCCGACCGCGTGTACGCGGCATTAGTTTTTACTTCCAAGGACATCAAATTTGATCAAAATGTATGAACTTTTTGTACTCTCCACAAGTTCTCTGAATAGGCACTATACCATCTGTCTTTATCACCATAAAACCCCCATTTCCTGTCAAAGGTCTATTTAAGTGTGGCCACCTGTCTTATGTGAGGGAATAGGACTCTCTTCAACCTCCCCACCCTTGAGTGAATGTGGCAATGTCTTAGGATATGTGGGAGGGGGTGTTTCTACCTGGAAGGAGTTAAAGCGGAGCGCCGCCGAAAATTTTTTTTTTAAAAGTCAGCAGCTACAAATACTGCAGCTGCTGACTTTTAAAACATGGACACTTACCTGTCCAGGGCGCCCGCGATGTCGGCACCCGAGGCCGAAGCGCCTCTCCGTCCTCGGGTGCTGCCGCCTCCATCTTCGGTAAGGGAATCAGGAAGTGAAGCCGTGCGGCTTCACTTCTCGGTTCCCTACTGCGCATGCGTGAGTCGCGCAGCGCAATACGGATGGTCCCTGCTGCCTCTGGGACCCGTGTGTTTCCCAGCAGGCAGCGGGGAGGGAGCAGGAAGTGGCGTAAATAACCGCAGATTCTGCAGCTATCTATGCCGGAAGTGGGTACAGATACCTGTAATATACAGGTATCTGTACCCCCCTCCTCCCTGAAAGGTGCCAACTGTGTCACCGGAGGGGGGGAGGAATCTGATGAGTGGAAGTTCCACTTTTGGGTGGAACTCCACTTTAAGGAGAGGTGGACTTTTGCAAGTGTATATATTGGAACACAGATCACTGGCCTCTCTCTTAGCCTCATGGTCTTGACAAAGCATGGTCACCTAAGATCTGTCTGTGTAACGTATCCGTATTATCTTATTTCTCTTTTCTTTTCTCAAATATTTTCTGTCCTAGGATTTGCCTTAATACACTGATAGCATTTGCATGTCCATTGTAACAATATATCCTTTTTGTATTAATTATCTTTGTCCACTGGCAACACTGTATTTATAACAGCGCTACAATATATTTGGTAATATCTGATTATTCTAACGTTTCTTTTCTGTATAAATAAATTTGATTATTATTCTTTTCGCACAGTTATCATTCATTTTTAATTCTATCCGTAATAGCTGCCAGAGGTGTTGCTGGGGAGGTGCAGGGGGTGCGGTCCGCACCAGGGTGACACCCGCTAGAGGGGTGACACCCTCCCGACGGTGAGGAAAGCCCTGGTATTTTTTTTTTTTTTTCAGCTGACCCGTTCACCACGCAGCCCGCTGGGCTGGAACAATACACCTCCAGCGCCTGGTGTGTAACTGTGAGTGTGTCCTCCTTCTTCTTCTTCCTCCTCCATACCCTACTGAGCCAGCGAGCCTCAGCCTGTCACATCTCACACTGCACTGCAGACATGATGATGACGTCACTACACACACTACTAGTATCTCCGCCCGGGTGGAGTGGCAGCTGCACGCTGTGAAGCTGCCCTCCTCTCCAGACTCCAGCTGCCGCCCGGCGCCCAGATTCGGAACAGGTGCCGGGGAGTGTCCTGGTGTCCACCGCCGGCCCAAGCCCAGGGTGAGGTGTTTGTGTGTGTATGTGTGTGTGTGTGTGTGTGTGTGGGGGGGGGGGGTTGCCATGGTACTGACACGCCACCACAGGGGGAGAAAAATTATTGGGGGGGGTGACACCATGTTATACCGCACCAGGTGACACCAACCCTAGTGAAGCCACTGATAGCTGCAACCGCATTGGTTGATTCTTATATAGACAAAAGGTTTTAATCACTTATTTTATGTATCGTTAATCATTTAAGTGAGGTACAAACATCGCCATAACAGACTGCACAGCAATTGAGGTGTGATTGCATATACGTGGTGTGTGAGGTCCTGGTCCAGTGATCCATCCCAATACATGTCTGAGCATACAAGGCCTTGGCTGGGCAAAAGCCACAAGCTTGTATAGCTTGCCCTCTGGTAAGCAAGTTTTTCTTAAGGTGGTGGTGGTGTACACGAGGGTGGTGCAAATCACTGTGTTACATTTTGTCTCATGAATTAGAGAAATTTCACCTTTGCCATCACGTGGTGGTTTTTTGTGATCTGTGCTCATCTCCTAAGTACTTTGCAGCATTATTCTTTGGATAATTTATAGCTAGCACGGCTCCATTCTGTTTCTATTGTATTTTGTGTGTATCCCACAATTGAACTGCAGCTTTCTTATCATTAATTTACCTATGTAACATCAGCGCAGTTTACCCATTTCTATTAATCTTCCTATATGCTTTGGCTGATAATTGATGTGAAGCATATATAGTGAAGGGCTCGCTCTCTATCCCGGAGGCTTATTGCTGCATTCATCATGGAAAGAGCTTTTGTACAGTTAAAGGATGCCTTTCATGAGAGCAGTATGGGGACTGCCACTGTTGGCCTCCTTCTGGGATTATTATTTTCCTGCTCTGGTTGTCTATGGCTTTAGAAAGTTCATCCTTACAGACATAGAGCATGCATGCAGTCAGTGAAGACAGTAATCCCGATCTACATAGTTGTTCTGGGTTAAAGTCTCAGAAAGCCAGGCAACTGGTATTTTCAGAATTTGATCAGCAATGGTAACATACTGTATGTATTTCTGTCATGACATGTTCCCTTTAAGGAAAATGGCAGTGGCAGGAAGGCATCATAACATTTTGCGTAAGTTGTCCTTCAGTTCCTGAAGATAGCCCTAAAAAGCAACAAAGAACAAAGAATTTTCAAATTTTAGGAAAAAAAAAATCTGATGAGAGAAAACAGAGACTATGTGATGACACCTCCTCAAAATGCTAGTTTCCTGGCTGTTATGCTAATTCTCTGGTTTGAGAATTTTCAGTCATCAACCTGCAACAAGCACGTGGTGAGTTCATTTAGAACGCCAGGTCTGCTTATTTTGTTTCAGGTCAGTGACTCAAAGTAATGTGCCAGCCAGGCAACTAGCATTTTCAGAAGGAGAGGTCACTAACCACATGCTTCTCTTAGTACAGGTTAGCTTTAGGTAAACTTTTTCATTTAGATGTAACCATGTTTCATTCGTTAATAATTACACTGAAAAATTTCCAGGTTTGCTTAAATGCCAAAGTAGGATGAGCCAATGTAAGCTCTCTCCAAATATAAATGCCACGGAACATTGAGAACGTATGTTAGCTAATGCATAAGCATAGTTTTACCTTTTGTGCCTTTCATGATCCATTGAACAAAGAGCTATTTTAATATTTACAGCCCATGCCTCTTGGTTAGCATTATTTTAGAATGACAAATCAAAAACTGGTTTGACAAGTTAAACTTAAAACACAATTTTCAGATAACCATCCTGACCGAGGCCCTATAGCCTAAAGCTAGAAGGTGGATTGAGTAGGTTTAGAAGGGGTATTTATTGTTTACAGACAAACTACATAAAAAGATCTTTTATAATTATGACAGAAAATGCTGGAAAGAAATCAGAGGAAAGCATTAGCTCCACTTTCCTAGTTGTATGGACCTTTAAATTTGCCTGTGCCAGATTCTGCTTATTTTGCAAAGTGGCACTATTACTGGAGATAATTAAGGACAACTGTGAGTTTGCGTACGGAGACAGGCAGAGTGCCTGTCTTTGTAAGCTGTGTAGCAGAGCGTCATATTTGTGGACTTGTTCTAAAACCAACAGCAGGCTGTCTAAGGCCCCTTTCACACTGGGGCGGTAGGGGGCGTCGGCGGTAAAACAGCACTATTTTTAGCGCTGTTTTACCAGCGGTATTCAGCCGCTAGCGGTGCGGTTTTAACCCCCCGCTGGCGGCCGAAAAAGGGTTAAAACCACTCGTACAGCGCGGCTATAGCCGCGGTATTGCCGCGGTATTGCTGCGGTATAGCCGCGCTGTCCCATTGATTTCAATGGGCAGGAGCGGTGAAGGAGCGGTGAATACACCGCTCCTTCACCGCTCCAAAGATGCGGCTCGCAGGACTTTTTTTACCATCCTGCCAGCGCACCGCTTCAGCGTGAAAGCCCTCGGGCTTTCACACTGAACAAACAGCGGAGGCTGTTTAGGGGCGGTTTTCAAGCGGTATTTTTAGCGCAATAACGCCTGCAAACCGCCCCAGTGTGAAAGGGGCCTAAGGGTCAGCCTGCCTGTTGTCAATCACAAGGAGATGGATCTGATGGGAAACTAGTGTCAATGAATCCCCATCAGGCTCCAACCACCTAGCTTTAAAAATCCTTGGCTACAGCAGTGTTTGTGTGACATCTGCAGCAGCAGGGACGGGGGGGGGGGGGGGCTGCACTGAAAATGGAGTGTCTGTATGGACTCTCTGGCCTCATTGCATCTCCACATACAGTGCTTGCCCCAAATCTCCAACAGGTACATGATTCTGTAGCCCACACTGACATTTGTGGTCTCAGCCACTCTTTATAAATTCCCTTGAATATATTATAGTGTAACACTGCCCCTGTAGGGGCCGCTGGTAACTGACTCTCCTATTCCTGCACACCCAGGCAAAATGCATTTTTCTACTTGAAGCCAGACGCTAGAAGTCAGTCCCTTAACTTGTATTTGTTGTTTTTATTAGGTGATAACAATGACTCAGCAGATCCTACCAGCCCTCCTGGCTACTCGGAGATCTCTCAGGGTAAGGATGAAGGGATGAAGCACACAGCTGTCCCTCCAGATAGCTGACTACATATGGCAGACTTTCCCCTTGTAGTATCCCTGTGTGTGCTGACATACTCACTGTCTTCTTCTTGCTCCCAATGCTCCCAGGCGGTGGTCCCAATTACACCGCACTGAAGATGGGGTGCTTCCTGAGCCAGCCCAAGCCTTCGGCCTGTGGGGCCCCCCTAGGGCCCCTCAAGGCCACCAACAGACTCCTTAGCACTCCATCTCCATCTTCCACCCTACTCTCCCCACCGGCATGACTCATCCGTACTTAAGGGCTGGCTCCACCGCCCTTCCAGGCCCACCGCGTGGGGAATGGCCAAGCTCCCTTGAGTATGCAGAATGACTCTCCTAGCCCCCCGCTCTCCAGCTTCCAGAACGGTCTCCAACTTTCCAGAACCGGGGGGAAACACCAGAGACTTGCCTGCGTTAGTCTTCTCAAATAAACACTGACCCAGATTCCATGATTTATAACTTAACCATGAGCCAAAACATGTTTTCCCTGCTCTGATACTAGTAGCACACTAGCGGGTGCTACAATAGCTTGCTGAAAACATTATAGCACCCTGCATCACTTCTCCTCTAAAGAGCCCTCAAACCTGATGCAAGCTGGATTTAGAGAAGACTTATGAAAATATTAAAATGTCTGCATGAAAAGGTGTCAGTTGGGAGGAGTGGGTGTTCTTAAGCTAGTTATATTTACATATGTGTATAAAGAAAAGTCACATAAACAGCAACAATATAAAATAATAATATATAATCAATGTGTGGTAATATATTTCCAAACCGCAATTAACATAGAAAATACTTAACAGTGTCACACAAATAATGATAAATGAAAAAGTCACAAAAATTCGGAAAAAAGAAAGAAATGTCCAAGGTGCAACTGCCAGAAAAAGAATCCAGCTGAAATGTAAATTCTGTAGCGATCACACAATGTTGCAGCCCCAGTGTGCAAATTGATTCCAATACACCCGTGGGTAGAAGCAAGAGAAATCAGCTGCTTACCAGATGACCATGACCATCTCTATCTCAGAAAATGGTCAAACAGCAATAATAATTCTAAAGGAAAAAATTTGCGCTAGGTGAACAAGTATAATCTAATTGAGTGATAAATAAGTGAAATCTGATGAGTTTTCCTGACAATTTTTTTTTAGAAAATATCCATCATTCTTATTTTGAGGTATATTTTCATATTTACATTCTTAATATAATTTTTATGAACAATAAACCCCCTCCCTCCACAATCCTCTTTTGTCCCTCTTTTGAGGATAGCTATGTATCTTTTATGTCATCCTACCATCATTTATAATAACTAGTAAGTATATAAATTGATTATTTGTAAGAAAGTCACATATGCTTCAAATGTTTACTTACAGTATCTCACAAAAGTGAGTACACCCCTCACATTTTTGTAAATATTTTATTATATCTTTTCATGTGACAACACTGAAAAAATTACACTTTGCTACAATGTAAAGTAGTGAGTATACAGCTTGTATAACAGTGTAAATTTGCTGTCCCCTCAAAATAACTCAACACACATCCATTAATGTCTAAACCGCTGGCAACAAAAGTGAGTACACCCCTAAGTGAAAATGTCCAAATTGGGCCCAATTAGCCATTTTCCCTCCCCGGTGTCATGTGACTTGTTAGTGTTACAAGGTTTTAGGTGTAAATTGGGAAGCAGGTGTGTTAAATTTGGTGTTATTGCTCTCTGAGGATCTGAAGAAAAGAATTGTTGCTCCACATAAAAACAGGCCTTGCCATGGTCGACCAAAAAAATTGAGTGCACGTGCTCAGCATCATATCCAGAGGTTGTCTTTGAGAAATAGACGTATGAGTGCTGCCAGCATTGCTGCAGAGGTTGAAGGTGTCGGGGTCAGCCTGGGAGTGCTCAGACCATACACCGCACACTGCATCAAATTGGTCTGCATGGCTGTCGTCCTAGAAGGAAGCCTCTTCTAAAGATGATGCACAAGAAAGCCCGCAAACAGTTTGCTGAAGACAAGAAGACTAAGAACATGGATTACTGAAACCATGTCCTGTGGTCTAATAAGACCAAGATAAACTTATTTGCTTCAGATGGTGTCGAGCATGTGTGGCGGCAACCAGGTGAGGAGTACAAAGACAAGTGTGTCTTGCCTACAGTCAAGCATGGTGGTGGGAGTGTCATGGTCTGGGGCTCCATGAGTGCTGCCGGCACTGGGGAGCTACAGTTCATTGAGGGAACCATGAATGCCAACATGTACTGTGACATACTGAAGCAGAGCATGATCCCCTCCTTTTGGAGACTGGGCCACAGGGCAGTATTCCAACATGATAACAACCCCAAACACACCTCAAAGATGACCACTACCTTGCTAAAGAAGCTGAGGGTAAAGGTGATGGACTGGCCAAGCATGTCTCCAGACCTAAACCCTATTGAGCATCTGTGGGGCATCCTCAAACGGAAGGTGGAGGAGTGCAAGGTCTCTAACATCCACTAGCTCCGTGATGCCGTCATGGAGGAGTGGAAGAGGACTCCAGTGGCAACCTGTGAAGCTCTGGTGAACTCCATGCCCAAGAGGGTTAAGGCAGTGCTGGAAAATAATGGTGGCCACACAAAATATTGACACTTTGGGCCCAATTTGGACATTTTCACTTAGGGGTGTACTCACTTGTTGCCAGCGGTTTAGACATTAATGGCTGTGTGTTGAGTTATTTTGAGGGGAGAGAACATTTACACTGTACACTCACTACTATACAAGCTGTACACTCACTACTTTACATTGTAGCAAAGTGTAATTTCTTCAGTGTTGTCACGTGAAAAGGTATAAAAAAATATTTACAAAAATGTGAGGGGTGTACTCACTTTTGTGAGATACTGTACTTTGTACACTAGCCTGTGTGGTATGTGCTTCTCACCCCTGTGCAGTATGTGCTTCTCACCCCTGCTCTCTCTTCATCCTTGCCTCTACATTCTTTGCATCATGCAGTCCTGACCCATGCAGTATGTGTTTTACGTACCCCTGGCCTCTGCACTCTGTGTGTCATGCGCTCCTCAGGTCTAATCATTGTGTGATAACCACTCTGGACCCCTGCACTCTATATTATGCACTCAAGAGACCTACCCTCTGTAATACATAGAAACATAAAAGAGATCAAGGGCGGATCCAGGGTCAAATCTCAGGAGGGACACTGTCAAATATTTTGCGCGCAATTTGTCGGGGCAATGGCTGTTGTTGGCGCTTCAATCATCATGGCACCATGATTGATATGGTGTCAGGATGATTGAAGCGCATTATTTCTATTATTACATTGTAATATAAAATTAAATTGTTCAACTCACCATAATTTGGAATCAGTGGGAGCCCTGAGCATGTCACTTGCCACCGTTGCCTGCCACCAGATGCAGCGTGTCACCTGCCACCGTCGCCAGCCACCAGATGCGGATTGTCACTTGCTACGTCGCCTGTCATCAGATGCAGCTTGTCACTTGCCACTGTTGTCTACCACCAGATGCAGCTTGTCACTTGCCACGTCACCTGCCACCAGATGCAGCTTGTCACCCCGCCTCAGATGCAGCTTGTCACTTGCCATCGTTGCCTGCTACCAGATGCAGCTTGTCACTTGCCACCGTTGCCTGCCACCAGATGCAGATTGTCACTTGCCATGAGTCGCCTGCTACCAGATGCGGATTGTCACTTGCCACATCACCTGCCACCAGATGTGGATTGTCAATTGCCACGTTGCCTGTCATCGGATTTGGATTGTCACTTGCCACATCACCTGTCATCAGATGCAGCTTGTCACTTGCCACCATCGCCTGCCACCAGATGCGGGTTGTCACTTGTCATTGGCCAGTGACAGTGTCCCTGTTATCCCAGAGTGAGGGCGGGCAGTGAGAGATGATGTAATCTCTCTGCTGCCCGCGGGCGCTCGTGCACAGTAATGGCAGTCTTCTTTTAGATGCAGAACTGCGGTGATGCAGGGGGGCAGTGAGAGATGATGTATAAAGAGGGGAAAAATGGGACTTTGGATGAAGCACCCTGAGGTGTCTCCATCCCGGTAATGTATCAAGAAAAAAAGGGGGGAATTGGGACTTTAAATGAATTGAATAGTGGAGGTAAGTTACAATATGAAGTATTTATTGAATGACATAGGTCTACAGACATTGAAACATAGGTCATTTCATGTATGCACAAGGAGCGTGCACAAGGGCTGAGTATAAGGAGTGGCAAAATGCATGCATACCGGCATATGATCAAAATAATGGATGTATATATATATGAGAATGACGTGCACGTGCCAATAGCAACGGGCCTGACATCGGCACATGCTCCCACATGGTACATATGTGTCCACCAGATAGTATAAAAACGTCATAAATTATAATAGTAATTAGTAAATAGATATCAATCCATATGGGGTGTAGCTGCGGCATCAAGTAAAGCTCTACGCGTTTCATGGGTATTCCCACTCGTCAGGAGCAGATGCGACAGGCATTCCTATGGAATATACATAAAAAAAGGATTTCAGGAACCGTACTTCTAAGGACAAATTCTCTAAAATATTGTTCATATGTATAGAGATGGCTAACCAACAACACTCACCAACCCAGGCATAGACAGCAAAGTGGGGGAGCCGGTACAGGGTTGGCCGAGAACACAACCACACCGCGGGAGCTGAGGCGGCATAATACAGGGATGCAACATCGGGTGAAGTAAGAGCGTAAGGTATAAGTGAAAGCTCCATGTGGCAAAGAAGGTGGTATGTACTTCGTGAAGCAGGGGTATCTGGGAACAAGATATCAAATATGTGTGTAATTATAATAGTAATTTTTCGCATCTGCTCCTGACGAGTGGGAATACCCACGAAACGCGTAGAGCTTTACTTGATGCCGCAGCTACACCCCATATGGATTGATATCTATTTACTAATTACTATTATAATTTATGACGTTTTTATACTATCTGGTGGACACATATGTACCATGTGGGAGCATGTGCCGGTGTCAGGCCCGTTGCTATTGGCACGTGCACGTCATTCTCATATATATATATATATATATACAGCCATTATTTTGATCATATGCCGGTATGCATGCATTTTTCCACTCCTTATACTCAGCCCTTGTGCACGCTCCTTGTGTATACATGAAATGAACTATGTTTCAATGTCTGTAGACCTATGTCATTCAATAAATACTTCATATTGTAACTTACCTCCACTATTCAATTGCTTCATTTAAAGTTCCAATTCCCCCCTTTTTTTCAGTGAGAGATGATGTCGTCATCTCTCTGCACGCCCGCCCGCCCACTCAGCAGCCTGCCCACCTGCTACCTCACCCACCGGCCCACCGAGTCACCCACCAGCCTGCTTACTGACCCACCTGCCAGCCCGCTCACTCACCCCTGGCGCCGGCCCGCTTAGCAGCCTGCCTGCACACCAACCTGCTCACTCACCCATGGTGCCGGGCCGCTCAGCAGTCTTCCCGCCCGCCAGCCTGCTCACTCACCTGTGGCACCGGCCCGCTCAGCAGCCTACCCATCTGCCAGCCTGCTCACTCACCCGTGGTGCCCACCCACTCAGCAGCCTTCCTGCCTACTCACTGACCCACCCGCCAGCCTGCTCACTCACCCACATTGCCGGCCCGCTCAGCAGCCTGCCTGCCCGCCAGCCTGCTTACTCATCCGCAGTTCCGGCCCACTCGGCATCCTGCACGCTGTCACCCGCCAGCCCGCTAAGTTACCCGACAGCCTGCTCACTATTTTCTTGGGGGGGAGGGGGAACCACCCTTGGAAGAGACAAAGATAGAAAAAAGGCCAAGTGGTCCACTGAGTCTGCTCCACTTTTTAATAATTTATATCTGGGTTTTTTATAACTCTTTTTGTCTGAGTATGGATCTATGTTTGTCCCAAGTATGTTTGAATCCACTTACTGTTCACTGACTCAATATCTCTCATGGAAGTCTATTCCTAGCATCAACTTTTAGTAAATTAATGACCTCCTCACTGCTGAACTTAGTGTGTTATGCACTCCTGAGGCCTTCATCTATGGGTTAATTACTCCAGACCCCTGCACTCTGTGCATACTCACTCTGTACTCTGTGTGTTACATATTCCTATCCCAACACACCTGCGCAATAGATACCGTGTTGTACATTTCACACTACCGACCACTGGGCTCTCTATGATATACTCCTGACCACTGCACTCTAATATGGTTTTATTTTGAATAGCATAATGAAGATTTAACCACCTGAAGACCAAGCATGGCATTTTTTTTTTTACAAGTTTAAATCAGTATTTTTTGTGAGAAAATTACTTATAGCCCCCAAATATTTTATATACCGGTATGTATGTATGTATATATATATATATATATATATATATATATATATATATATTTTTTTTTTTTTTTTTTAATCAGAGACCCTGGGAAATAAAATGGCAATTATTGTGAATTTTAAGCCACACAGTATTTGAGCAGCAGTTTTTCAAACACAATATTTTTGGGGAAAAAGTACACTTTAATGAATGGAAAAACAATATATACCACAATTTTTTGGTAAAATATGAAAGATTATGTTATGCCGAGTAAATAGATACCTAACATGTCACTCTTTAAAATTGCGCATGCTCGTGGAATGGCAACAAAATATGGTACTTAAAAATCTACATAAGGCAATACTTTAACATTTTTTACAGGTTACCTGTTTAGAGTTACAGAGGGGGTTTAACACTAGAATTATTGCTCTCGCTCTAACCTTTATGACGATACCTCCACAAATCTCTCCTTTACCTTTTAAAAGCAAAAGATTAAAAAAAAATTGTTTACTTCCTCCCATCATGATGTCATGATGTTGCTCCAGTTCTCCAAGGCCATAGAGGCAATCAGAGACGATCCAGTCTCTCATCGCCCCTGTGACCAGCCAGATCGTTTCTCAGGCACGCTGGTGAAAATGCTAAGCCCGTGAAACACCAGCAGGAGGGGGCATTGGAAAGTGGTCCAGTGGCTAATGAGTCGCTCGGATCGCTTTCATGAGAAAACTAGCTGGGGGCTGAAAAAAAAAAAAAAAAAGATACCGGCTTTAGGGCTGATAGCTTCAGGATCATCATTTTCTGTGGGACCAATATCCGTTTGATGTTTACCCAGTATTTATTCATAATCACAAAAATCTAATTACCAATAATCCCACTCTCGCACTCACAATAAACTTCTTTTATAAGCAAAGATAAAATTACACATAATGCACTCACATGCTCTCACAATGACAAAAAAATGAATCCCTATGAGAATCCACCTTGGGAACCCCTGTGTAGATGCCACTAGCTGTATTCCACTTGGCTAAAGTCTCCTCTCTCCGTGTCTGAGACAGTGGTATTCATGTAACTGCTATAAGAAAAGAATAAATGTGTGTGGTCGCTGCAGTGAAAATACAATGTAACATGAATTTAGACAATGGGTCAATTTGTTTACATTCCACTATGTAAAATACTGTGCAATTTGAGGGCGATACATCCAGTATATGCCTTTAATACATTTAAAAAAATCATTCATAGTACATGATACCATGCTCCATCTCTGACTGTATACTACTGCCCTCTACTGCTTGTAGCAGCTCTGCTATTTCATTCAACTAAAGCAGTCCTCGTTATTTGCTTGTTGGATTACTTACGTTTATCAATAATCAGAATTGTAGATTGAATCAGTCATAGGCTTTTGTTGGCTGTAGTGAAAATAGTCATTATCCCGAACTAAAAATTCAGCTCTTTAGTTTACAGTCTTAGCACACTGGGATTTGTCAGAGAAAGTCAAATATTGACAAAATCAAGAGTAACCAGTTGTGCAACAATATAAAAACTGCCATATTTACTCATTTTGAACCACCTGGCTGTGATATTTTGTGATTTTTTTTTTTTTTTTTTTAATAAGTTTACGTTCTGTATGATTGTCACAGATTTCACACACCGTTGCAAATAATCCCTGTAATGTGTCTGGCCACTAGACCATAGGGGTCATAGATCATGGGGAATTTGACTTGACATGCACTCTAAAGTGTATGCCTGGGCAAAATACATTTTAAAAACTGTATATCGTTGCAATACATGTACATTTCCTTGTGTTTTGTCTTTTTAAAAACAGTCCAAGAACTGAGAAATACCAGATAATCTGTCAGAAATCCAGTGAGCTTGTAAATTCCTGTGCGCTCTGCCTTTGCTGCACTGACATCTCAGGAAGTAGTATTAGTTCCCTCTGTAAACTACAGAACATTTATACCTTATGTTATTGAGATGCGGAGATGGAGGTATTTCTGTAATTTACATCAGGAGTTAGCAGCCTAAGCTGACAATGCTGCTGCTACATAGATCCAGTGAGTGTGCGTTGTCACCCTAGGACAGGAAGTGTGTAGGCATCTCCTGCCCTCTACTGTTTGTTAGTGGCTCTGCGGTTTGATGTTCACAGAGATTAATTATGTACACAATTTCCTGTCTCTGAGTCAGAAAACCCATAAGAAGGCAGTGGAGACGGGAGAGTCTCAGCCAGTTGTTCCGACCATGTTGCTAACTCCAGGCCAGGAGGGACTGTTATGTAAGTATTCCTATGTTCTAATTGTTTAACTTCCCTTTTGACTGTGTATCTAAATCCTTTTGACAGATGAGCGTCTGTCCTGTTGTTATTAACTCACATGCACAGTGACAGATAGCTATATCTGTGCATGTGTAGTGATTACCTTGCTGTATATTAGTAGGTGAACCTGTTTATTATTTAATTAATCCTGTTCCTTCTGGTCTGGGATCCTATAACTAGTTTTCGTTTCGGTCTCAATAACCAGCATATTCTAGCGCTAGGTTGGGCATCCGACATCCACTTCTAGTAGTTAGAGGTCCGGTTGCATGTCAGATTAGAATGTACTAGGCAGTGGCGTTGCTATGGGGGTGCGGGGGGATGTTGCCCCCACCCGGGTGACATCAGGCCTGGGCAGACAATGGAGGACATTGCACGGGCTGCTGCGGAGACAAAAGGACAGCACACTGCTCTTGCCGGTGACAGAGGCAGCGCTGGAGATCAGTAAGGGACCCCATGAAAGGCAGAGATAATTTAGACAGGACAAGGAAGGACTTGAGAAACCAAGCGGAGGCTGACCAGGAGCCCGGGATAAGGAAAGAGACCAGAGAGTAGGAGCCGATGTAGTGAGCAATACCCATCCTTACAATACCCAGCATGGTCCAGGCGCACACACACAGCACATGCCATTCCCTCAGTAGTACTGTCTGTGCCCCCAGTAGGGATGGCAGAGCCAGCTGTGTGCCTGGACAGGATGTACAGGAAACAGCTGAGAGGGTAAGGAGTCGGGAGAAGGTGAGGAGGGGGGACAGAGTCTCACCCCTTTTCTCTCTCTCTCAACCCCCCACTCTCTCACCCCCTTTCTCTCTCTCTCAACACCCCTCTTTCAACCCCTTTCTCTCTCTCTCAACCCCCCTCTCTCTTATCCTCTCTCTCTCTCTCAACACCCCTCTCTTTCACCCCCCTTTTTTTCTCTCACCCCCCTTTCGCTCTCTCAACCCCCCCGCCCTCTTTCTCTCAACCGCCCTCTCACTCACCACCTTTTGTCTCTCTCAACCTCCCTCTTACTCACCCCCCTTTCTCTCTCTCAACCCCCTCACCCCTCTCTCACCCCGTCTCTCTCTCTCACCCTTACCCCTTCTCTCCTCCCCCTCTCAACCCCACCCGCCTCTCTTTCACCCCACACCTTCCCCTTTCTCACCTCTTCCTCACCCCCCCTCTCTCTCCCACACCCCTCTGTCTCTCACCCCCCCTCTCTCTCTCTGACCCCACCCCTCTCTCTCACCCCAGCTCTCTCAACCCCCCTCTCTCACCCTCACCACTTCTCTCCTGCCCCTCGCTCTCTCTTATCCACCCCCTCTCTCTTTCACCCCCCACCTTCCCCTCTCTCTCTCTCAACCCTCTCACCCCCCTCACCCCCTCTCTGCCACCCCTCACTCACCCTCATCTCTCTCTCTCTCTTAGTCCGCTCCCCCTCACACCCCCTCTCCACTTCCTTCATTTCCCATCTCCCCCATCTCTCTCCCTCCTATTCCTATCTCTCCTCTCACTCCCTCTCTTCTGTCTCTATCCCTCCACCCCCTCTTTCCCTCTTAGGGCAAATTCACACTGAAACAGCATGACATCACAGAGCAGCTGGCTCAATTCGACATTCCAGCCATTCTGCATTGCAGGCTGCTAAGGGGCAGGGTGATGTACAATTCAGTGCGTTGCAGTGCTCCCCTTTTTTTTGTACAAGCTTTATTTAAAGTGTACAAAATGTACATTTCATTCCCCAGCAGCACATTGTCATATTTCAGGTTCTCAAGAAAAAAAATGCATCCTGGCAGTAGATTTCACATGTTGGCAGCAATGTTGGGGGGGGGGGGGGCTGCAGAGTCCAGTGCCTATAGGCTTCTGAGATGTACATCCAGCCCTGGGAAACAAAATATTGGAGGGTTTGACACCATGTTTTACCGCACCAGGTGACACCAACATGCCACTTCTACTAGGAACTTAAGCGCAGAGTAGATAGGCTGACTGAGTTCCAGTGCCACAGCACGGTTCCTGAATGTGAGAAGCTGTGTTCCATGCTAGTTTGACAGCAGCTGAAGGGTCTCCCTATCTCCGCAAGCTCATCTTCAGGTTTCTGACACAAAGACAACATTGCGATCATCCTGAGGGACCCCCAAAATGGGGGTGCAGAATCATCCTACAGTGGGTTAAAGTCTGATGTCAGCTAATGTCACACAGCTGCTTCAGGCTCTGGAAAGATCCTGATCATATTGTCAGGATCCACCCTCAAAGGCAGCTGGCTCAGCCTCTCGGCATGCTACTGAGAGCCCACCCCCTCTCCTGTTTGGTGCTCCAGTGAGTGCTTAAGAGGCAGAGGGAAGAGTGGTGACTGACAGTCACGGCTTTCTGTATAGCGCGGACCGAGAACTGAGCGATCAGCAGTCATGTGAACACTCAGGTTTCGAACTTAGGGTCAGCATAGACAGCTATAGCATCAGACTGATGCTGCAGCATATAGGGGAGTATGTGGGGATTTTTTTTTTATATAATCCAAACTTACTTGTGAAAATGTGGAGGGTCTTTGCATTTAAACCTCTACTTTTAAGTTTATAAAAGTGCAAGGGGTGTATATTGTAGGTACTGCAACTGTGCAAGCACCATCTGTTAGAAGAATTAACTGTACCAGGGCACCAAGCAGGAGATCCAGGTTAAGCAACCACCCCTGATAGACCTTTGATTGCTGCATTCGAGATGCAATGAGAGTATCATCCTGAACTAGATACACCTGCTGATTTATATTGTCCCTAATATTTGTAGAAATGGTAAATTAGTAGGATTAACTAGATGAAGACCTCTCATACTGTGATCTGCCTCCTTGTCAGCCTTCTTTAACCAGTGACCTGCTTTTTTGAAACTTCTGAAATTAGCATTTAAAAGGAAAAGGACATTTCGGAAAGTATTTCTCGATGATTCTAAGATGTAATAATTAATACATTATTCACAATACATTATATTTATTTTTTTATCCAAAAAGTGTAAATACCTGAATTTGGCCTGGTATCAGCTTTTTATAGTCTCTGTACAGCATGGCTGGAGTGTGAGAGGAAGAAGCTCCACAAGGAACCAATCAGTTCACGTTTAATCTGAGTGACAGAAAGATGAGCCAATCTTTGTGCTGCTTCTCCTTTCATTGTCCACTCACAGTCTAAAGCTGGATACGCACTATACAATTTTTAGATTTTTTTTCTTTAGATTTACCAAAACCAAATAATATGAGGTCAAACCTAAATACTTTCATTTTGTAAGCAATCAGGCAGGCCCCTTACACTACATAGTTGAAGGTGAATCTGAAGGTGAATCTAAAGGAAATCGAACAACAAAAGTTGTACAGTGTGTATCCAGCTTTAGGCAAGTCCAGGACAACCTGGGTTTCACAGGAAGCGAGTTGAAAGTGTACCTTCAGTCATTTTTTCATCTTTCCATCTACTAAATGCTCTGCCCTTGTTGTTTTAACTTTGGATAGTAAAGCATTTTTTTTCTGCCAGTAAATACCTTATACAGCCCACTTCTTGTTTCATGCCTGGTAAAAAGCCTAGGCTTATGACATCATGCACAGCTCTCTTTCACTCACTCTCATGAGAGTTTGCCAGGATGGGAGGGGTGATGAGTCATAAGAGGGCCAATGAGAGAGGCAGGGCTGGAGGTGTGCATCTGTGTGTCTGTAAATCCAGGAATGAACAGGCAGCAGCTTCAGCTGCCCACAGTTAAAATGGATGCAACCAGATTCAGCGGAGGGAGATTTCTGCATATATGGGAAGTACAGAATCACAGTATATATAAAATATTATGCAAAGTGGTTGGAAGCTTCAGAATAGCAAAGATGTTTTTATTACAAATTATGTGAGTAGACTGCAGTTCCTCTTGAATGATGCTGGCCATCAGACCGAGGGCATCTAGCGACAGAAAAAGTACATTGGGCAGAAAGCTCTGGAATGTAGCTGAGTTGCAGTAATAGACAGGTTTTGTTTATTTTATCTTTTAATGGGTTATTTATTTTTTATCTTGTCATTTCTGGCCAGAATCCTGCTATAAGCAAAAACACCTCACAGTTCCAAAAATATTTTTTAATGAAGTATAAAAATAGACAACAAAGTGAAATAACAGGTACAAACATAAGAATTAAAATATATAAAGTTACACTGGCCCATTTAAAAGAAGTAGCTGCCTATGAATTTCAGTGTATCCCTCCATTAATTCTATCTGCATCTTTTAATTAGTTTTATAATCAATACAAGACCACCTCACCTCTAAGTTTTTAATGTGGAACTAAACTCATGAATGAAAAATTGCTAGGAGGTAAAACTTTTTTAGATAGTCATTCCTGTCAAAAAAATTTGTATCTTCCAGCAACTTTTTTCATTTTGTGCTGTGTACATTCCGGGCCTCTCTAAGATACCAGGAATGGAGTCAGGCGTCGGGGACAATGTAATGGTACAGCAAATGTGCATGAGTTACTTTATCAGTGGTTGCCCAATGCCCAAAGAGAAGTGAACCAAGACCCTAAAGAAGCGCCAGTGCAGATGGCAGTGGTGGAGGATGGAACAGCAACTGCAAGCTTGAAGTTGCCAGTGCTGGGGGAGAGGCACTTTAATAGGCAAGTATGCCAAAATATACAAGTATGCTGTGCACACCAGACATAAAATGAGGGTCTGCCAACACAGATGTAGACAATAGAACCGAATGGTAGTTCTAATCCCTGTCTGTACAGTCCAAAACAAAAACAAAGAAGTAAATTGTTCTGGTTGATTGTTCTACAGCCGAATCCCTGACTGCTACAATAGTCGAAGCGCCATAATCAACATAATAACTGCACATGTTAGAATGTAAACGAAAATCTCCTTTAACCTGCCAATGCGTTCTTTAGGTACTATCTTGTTAATACATAGCAATAGTAAATCTAAAGGAGAATATACTGTACACAGGTTGTACAGTCAGAATGTAATATATATCACACCTAATACTGTTTGGTAGAAGTTGCCTTCAAGAGTAATAGTTCTAGCATGGGAAAGACACATAGGAGAGGTATAGGGGCTGTACACCCCAAAACAAATAATATAATATGGGATCACTACAGACCAATGATATGTGATGCTGTAATTTTGTTTTTGTGTTTGCATTTCTGTAATGTGGAATGTTTTTGTTATCCCCTAAATGCCATTGACCTTCATATGTTCCCAAATAAAATACTTTTATACAATTTTTAATTTTTCCTTTTGGATTTTCTTGTATTGCTGCTTTAAAGCCACCTGGGGGAACTTTCCCATATTACAAGTGTAATAGTGTAATAGTTTTTTGCTTTGCTGGAAGGACATTGAGATCAAAGTTTTCTTCAATAATTTGCCAGGTCTTTTTTCAGTTCAGGATGGAGTGTAATGGAGTCATATTCTTTGGGTTCATTTTCATGAATGTGCACCCAGACCTGATAGGTCTGGGTGCACATTCACTGCTGACCACACCCCCTGTCCATGTCCCGGCCAATCATATTGCAAACTAACCTCACAGCAGCAAGGGAAGAAAGAGCGAGTGCTGGCTGCGATCACCTGCTGGGGTGGGAGAGGGGATCCGCTAGTCAGAAAGGCAGTGCAGGCTCACTCAGGCTTGCTGTATTATATGATAATACTTTTTTCCTCTTCTCTATAGCGAGCGAGCGAACGAGGGGGAGGGGGGGGGGCTAGTGAAAGTGATAGGCAACGGAGGATTCCCTTTCTCCTTCTCTATAGCGGGAGCAGGATAGCGGCCATGCAGGTGACCGTTATATTTATGTGCTGCTGTAGGGGGAGTGGGCCCTGGCCAGACGGGCCCCTTGGGATGTTCGGCCCCTTACATGAGTGCTGCCTGTACCCCCTGATGGCAGCCCTGCCAGTAAGCAAGTGGTTAAAGATATGTGGCAAACCCTAAGAATCCTTGTATTAAAGGGCCAGGTTTGTCTGCTGTGCAACCCTCATGGCCTTTTAGCGCACCCAGGAGGGACAGGTGCAGCATCCAACACTACAGCCTGTCAAAGTCTTTGGCAGGCTAAAGTTGAACAGGGGTGGTACTCATGTTTACGGCCCTAGGCGTTCAGAGTTTAATGCCTGGAATGCAGGTCTTCTGCATTCCAGGCCTAACAATGAACAAAGACCTTTTGATCTTCCCAGAAATCTGATAAGCCGATAACATGCTGTGCTTTTTGCCTGGGCTGCGTTCTTTAGCAGTTGCATTACTATCTCTGTGGACTACAGAATACCTCCACCTATGTTATGAAGATGGGGACTAGGACTGGAACTGTGAATTCAACAGGGTCTCCAAGGTAAAATACGTATGTTCCGATTGGGTCCGCTTGTCCGTTTTGCAGGCGGACCCGATTGGACCATCCATCATGTGTCCCCTGACACCCCCCTGGCATCCAATCCGATCCAGGCCGCCAGAGGCATGATAGGACTTGTAGTTTTGCAACAGCTGGAGGTCCGCTAATTGCATATCCCTGCACTAGATGGAGTTTGCTCCATGTGAAAGGGGCTTTAGGGGGGAAACAAAATTAAGAAAAAAAAGTAATGCAGCCACCATATCTGAGGACTGGGAAGATAAAAAAATTGCATTTCTGTTCTTGGGTTTGGATACATTATAACCAAGCTCTCCTCAACTCACTCTAATATTATCCATGATTTCATCATCACTTCCGAAATTCCTTCCTTACAAGTGATTTTTCAGTCTTAGGAATAGTTAAAGCACCCGAGGGCAAGGTCTGGTCAGTAGGTGACAGATTTCACGAGTTCTAAACACATTTTCAATGATGACAGCCAAAGAAACAAACTATGTATGCTGAAGCATTGTCCTGATGGAAGCAACAACTTGTCTTGTAGTTCAGCGGTAAGCACCGCATTGTAGTTCAGCGGTAAGCATCAAAGGTTAGACTTTTGAAATTTGTTAGATACACAATACAGCACATACTAAAATCACCCTAATCAAATCACACTGGTTTCATGTTTGGGTACAGGCTTTTGGACCAACTCTTGTAATGCATTCTCCTGGCTTCTTTCTTTCCTGTGTTGTACTTTCTTGCGTAGATCTTTAAGTATTTTCTTTTCGGTATCCTCTAAAAGTGAAATCAGCAGGTTAATCAGAAGAGAAAGCCACGCAAGACCAAATATGATCCAGAAACACACCAAGGCACGGAACCCTTCAAATGGCTTTTTGCACCGCTGTCCTACAAAGAAGAAAAAATTATGTCAGTTGGAGAAATTAATCCCAATTTCAAACTCAGCCCAGGCCAGTGCTATCCCCTCCCCTCTTTTTTTTTTTTTTTTTTTTTAAAAAATACAACATTCGCCAGAGGAGGACATTAAGGACTAAGCCTTCCCACAAAATAAAAGTGGAAGGTCAGTAGTTAGTAAGGAAGACTGTGTAAAGGGGATGTGAATATTACAAATGGTTACCAAGATGTAGGGTTGAGAGGGCCAGCTTTTCTTTGGCACAAAATCTGTCAGTAACCAGGAAGACACTATCTACAAAGTGCTTTTGGGCCTCTCAAATATAAGATTACTATGTATTCCTGTCAGTGTTATAAATATGTCCCAACTAGGGTTGTCCCGATACCACTTTTTTAAGACCGAGTACAAGTACCGATACCTTTCTTTTTAATGTCATGTAGCACTAATGGGCACTGATAGGTGGCACACACTAATGGCTGAAACTGCTAGGTGGCACACACTGATGAGCACTAATAGGTGGCACTGATTATGCAGCACTGATAGGTGGCACGCACTGATGGCTGGCACTAACAGATGTCACTGATGAGCACTGGTTGATGGCTGACACTTATGGGCACAAGAAGATTAATTTTTTTTATGCTGCCTCTGCAACGCCCATCTTGGTACACCTTGCACTCAGCCTCAATAAAGCCCGAACTATATGGGCTGGGTGTAACAAGATGTCCGCTGCTGGCATACTGTGGCCGAGTGCAGGGTGTACCAAGAAGGGCGTCAGAATTTTCAGTTACACTGATGGTGTAACTGCAACACGGAGCGTCACTTCCATTACCGAATGTGACGGCTCCAGTCGCCGATCCGATGATGCAGCTGTGCCCTGCACTCTGTACTACCTGCTCGGAGGTACTCAGAGGACTCGCTCGCCGCTCTGCTCTCAGCTCCGCCCTCTAACTTCCTGTCTCTCCCATCCCAGCCAGGTATCGGCTAAGGCATCGGGAGCATTTGTGCGAGTACAAGCGCTCGCGCAAATGCTCGGTATCGGGACAACCCTAATCATTGTCACTTCTGCTGGGGCTTGGGGTGTAAGGCAGTTTGGAGAAACATAAAAGGCCTGGGAAATAAAGATTCATAAGCTGAATACAATTATTAAATTTTACTGTCAACTGCTATAATTTTTTTTTTTAATAGTTAATCTTCACCCTTCAGGCTACAGGGTAGCAACCCTACATTGACTGGTTAAGTCTTTAAGGACAAGGGAACTTTTAAAGGAAATGTACTTATCTTTTTTCTGCTCCCTTCTTCCCCCCAACCTAAAAATAGTCCACCCTCCCATGCCCCAGATGTATACTTACCTGTATCCCAAGGAAAATGGCCACTGCAATGTCTATTACCTGTGGTAAAATCTTTGTGCTGGCCATCTTATTTTTCTTAACAAAATGAGCACAAATTAAAATGAAGGGGGAAAAAAAAAAGGCCAAGAATAGAGCATGGTCACATGATCGGTCAAAGTCATGTGATCTGCCTTCCCTGCAATCACAGGGGGTTCCCTCTGCAATGTTAAGCAGAGATAACTCTGTAACATACCATAACAAGTCCCACACCCTGGCCTGCATTTTATGAAGGAGCTGTAAATGCAGGTCATAGTGAAGTAATTTTTTTTCTGGTGTATAGTGGAGTTCAGAAAGCAGTGTAGCCATGCCCCCGTAGGGATTGCTGAATGTTATGGTTCACCATCACCCTGCCCAGCCCAACATCCATCTCTCAGACACATAAAACAGTCCATAAGCCTTGTTTTTGTTTGTTTTTTATTGAGGGGGGAAATGGTAAAATATGGAATGCCCAGGAATATTCAGCACAACTAGCTGAGGACTTCCATATACACTATAGTATATACCAGTGATGGCGAACCTTGGCACCCCAGATGTTTTGGAACTACATTTCCCATGATGCTCCACTCCACTACCTGGATGCATACCTCCCAACTGTCCCGGATTGGCCGGAACCTTCCCGGAAACGGATCTATGTCCTGGAGCAGAGCCAAGTGCCGGAACAAGTTCTACCACTTGGCTCCATTTAAATTATTGGCAAGCGCGAGCTGACGTGGGGCTTTTTTCAGCTGCCGCTGCTCACGTCTCCGTGCATGGTGATCTCTATGGCAGCGCTACTGCCTCCACCTCCCCCTCCGGCACTCTGTGGACCCAAGGGCAGCCTGACCAATCAGGTGCTGCCCTGGGTGAACATGAAGACAGAGTGGCAGCAGGTTCAGGGAGCGGGACAGCATGCGGCCGAGGACTCCAGGAGGCGGTGGAGATGAAGAGCCACGAGGGGGGCCAGAACCGATTGCCTGGCCCCCAGAGTAGGGAGAAGAGCGTCGAAGACCTATCTGGACAGGCTGACCAGAGATTAGGACGGACGGGCAGGAGGTGCACCCAGAGACAACAGGAGACCTGCTGGCTGGAGCAGCTCCGTGACCACCGCGCTATGAGAACGGATTCTGCGCACAGCATGGAAGGTACTGTGTCACATACACCTTCCCGCAGAAGGGACTGCAGACAGGGCTAGGAGAACCTCCTCCTCCTACCAGTGCTCCCTCTCAGCACTTTGCAGTGGGCAATACCCATCACTTCTGGGAATATGAGGGGGGGGGTAGGAAAATGTGAGCTGCTCCCCTATGACAGTATCTCGGTCTTTGTAAATAGCTAATTTAATTACTGCCTTCAAAGAAACAAGGAGCTGCGAGGGAACACAGGTAAGTATGAAGTGTATTGGGAATGTCCTCTGAAGACACTGTTATGTTGTGCTGAATGTTCAAGGTGACAGTTTCTCCTTAAAGTGTGTCGCTGATTAATTGCGAAAAGGTTACATACCAGATCCTACTACGAAATCCCCAAAGCCGATGGTGCTCAATGTAATGAAGGCATAATATAATCCTTCCTCATATGACCAACTCTCAGTGGTTATAAATACCAGCGGTGGGATTCCAAGAAATACAATAATTCCCATCACAAGGAAAAATATGATTGTCATGACCTTTGCTGTTTTCTAAGAGAAAAAAAAATGCTGTTAATCATTACTGTAAAAAAGCTTTTATTACAGGAAATCAGGAGGCCAGCAACAACCTCTCCCATTTATTTTCATGCTCCAAGTTTCCTTTAAGATGCACTGATGTTCTGCCACAACAATGGCCCAAGATAATGCAGGAAATAGAAAATACAATAAAATATAATAATTAAGAATGTGTATGGATATTTATTTAAATGCCTATGCACAAATAATAAAAAAAAAAAAAAAAAACACAAACATGTTAACTTTAGTAGTAATAACTGCTTATACTCACTTCCCTTCACTGCTCAATTTGCCTAACAGAAATTTGTGAAATGCCCAGTACCTCTGGGTATCGAAGGAAAATGTTACTCTTTCCTCCCATAATGCAGCAATAGGTGCTTGGGCAGCCAATAGCCAACGCCCAGCACTGTCATGAGGGGGCAGGGAGAGAATTCTTCCCCCCCAGTCATAACAGCCCAACACTTACACAAGGCTTTTTCACTTCTTTCTTCAGCAGGGTCGTTGTGTGACACCTGGCACCCAAGGCAAGTGCCCCAGGTCTTCCAATGTGTGCCCTAGGTCAGTGGTTCTCAACCCTGTCCACAAGTACCCCCAACAGGCCATGTTTTGGGAATTTCTCTTAGATAAAATAGCTCTCCTACATAACCAAGCCATTGAATCTGATTTAAAGCACTTGTGCAAGATAAAGGAAAACCTGCAAACATGGCCTCTTGAGGGTACTTGAGGACAGGGTTGAGAACCACTGCCCTAGGTCTTCTGTGCAATAACAGTTGCCATCATCATAAGAAGAATCCTATAGACCAATATAGTGTAGCACTGAAATTCGGTTGTATTTTTGTTATTTTGCACATCCATTCTCAGCTCCAGTAGTAGCTCAAATTTCCCACACATTTGTAGTTGGAATTGTAGTTGGTTTATAAAATTTGTGACTTTAATTGTATTTTTACCAAATATTTCAATCTAGATGGCCAAGCGTGTCCTGAGTGTTTAGGAACCCTAGCAGCACTTTTGCACTTCAATGAGTGGAGCAAATAAGGGAATTTAAAAACATTTGTTGCTATTAAACCCCTTATAGTTTACCCCAAGCAACCCGAATTAACGCCTTTTCTTTAACTATTATTTTCCTGATATTTTATTTATTTTTTTAAACACTAATAATTAAACTTTTATATTTTGTTCATTAAATTATTTTTGTGTCGCGTTAAAAAAGTGCAATCATTTTAACTTAACACTGATCAAAGTAGAAAAAAAAAAAATGCATGTTTATTTTGTTTTATTTTTGGATTGCTTAAAAAATATTTGTAACACAATATCACAAGTCATGTTTGTCCCAAAAATTGCTGAAAGAAAATGTTGATAGCTGAAATGTAAACATTGCTCTTGGCCTGAAAATCTTGTGACAATAACAGTTGCAAAAAATAAAAAATAAATATATGACTAAATCCCTTGGATAGTGTTGTTGCTTTTTTTAAATTGTAAAGGAGTATTGGAAGATGGAATACAGGTAGAAAAAAAAAATAAAATAATTCACCTTTTTTATTCCTTCTTTTACCAAACACTTTCCAAATCGTTTACACCAAAGGGAGAGATTTTTACCAACGTGACTGAGAAAAATGATATTGAAGGGGATTCCAAATAGTGCATAGGCCACACAGAACATCTGTCCACCTGGTGTTCTGGGGGCAATTGTCCCATAGCCTAAAAGGAAATAAGAAAAATAAGTTTTATTTTAAAATGCTTTCTTAAGAAAAAACTTTTTTATTTGAGCTTGTGGCCCATAGCAACTATTTAGGATTCTTTTACCAATAACCTATCCTCAAAAAGTTCACATGCTGTAAATGGACCTTCTTTAGTCCTTGATCTTCAGCCAGCTAATACTGGGGACCAATAATACTGCTGGTGCACATGAGAAAAGACACAGTAAGGCCTGCAAGGAGTAACGGACTATACGACAGCTGTTTGGTCAATTCCTAAGGGCTCAGCCCCTCTAGTGGCTATATGTTATGACCACAAGGCCCTCTTACTAAATTCCACAAAATCAGCATGAAAATCACATTGCTGTCCTGGTTCAGCATGGCTCTGGACCTTGATTCACCTGGCAGTACAGTTTTAGTGTAGGTCACGAGTGCTTGATGGTGCTGCTCCAGGCTGAGATGAAGGGCTCCGATTGCACTCAGGATAGTAGCACTGCCAGCATAAGAAAAATCATCCAGTGAGAGAGAAGAACGTTTAAAGCATAAGACAGCCACTCACCATAGCTGATCCTGGTATGGATAGATATATATATATATATATATATATATATATATATATATATATATATATATATATATATATATATATATATATATATAATGTGTATGTATGTATATGTATATGTATATGTATGTTAAAGCTTCAGCCAGTGTCGCTCCCCGGGCCATGACCCCTGACATGTTTTCGCCCTGCCCACCAGGGATTATATTGGTGGGTTTATTTAGCCTCGGTCTTATGCTTTAGTGTTTTCGTAGTGGGCAACTTTACCAAGCTGGCCGCTGCTGGGATGTACACAGGCTCTTCACACGGGGAGAGCACGCCTGCCAGCTCCTGCGGGGGGGGGGGATTTTCCCCTCTCTATTTTTCTCCTTACTGACTCCAATGTAATGCAAACGGTTCTCGCACACAGGCTTCTACCCACTCTCTCTCCCCTGTGTCCCTGTTGGCAGGGAGAGGGAGCCAATTAGGAGACCAGCAGCAGAGACGCACACTGGGACATGGAGTCCCATCTCCAGACTGCCTCATTATCTTCAAAAGGGGGTGGAACTACAAATCCCAGCCTGCTCTGCAAAAGAAGGGACTGGCTAAAGACTCCATTTTGAGAACTCTGATGGGAGGACACCATGAGGCAGAGAGGGAGACAGACGTGTCCAAGGGAACTGCTGGGATCCTCTGGGAAGCCATCCTGCCAAAAAGGGGCCAGGGACGGTTCCAGAGATTGCTGTGAGACGGGTGTCCCACCAGAAAGACCTCCAGTGCATCTCCATGCAGCTGAGGGCAAGAGGTGACCGAGTCACAAGGGGACCAGGCGGGCCGCTGAAGTACTACCTGCTAGGACATCCCTCTTTTGGTGGCAGGACTGGCGAGAGGGAAAACTGCCCACTTTGCTGACGCACTACCCGCTTTTGAACACTGTAGGCAAAGAGAAAAACTGTTACTGTCATATCAAATCTTGTGCTGCCTAGTGATTTCCTTTCGTTGGACTGAGGATTTTTTGCTTTCTATGAGCTCCAACTGCCGGTGAAGACATTTTCAAGGCCTTGTCCTGCTACTCTGCAGTCAACTTCTTCAGACAGCATCCCTGAAAGCACCAGGATGGACCCTGCTGCTGTTATCCAGTGGTGTGGAGAAGAAGGTGCCCACTCAGAGTCGAGTGTGTTGATAGAGTTCCCTGAGGAGACCTGGACTGAAGAACAAATCAGTCAGGCAGTGAAGACGTTGTCACCAGACAGGAAGGTGTGGGTGATCGATATTACACCAGACCATGGGACCTCCTGCACCTACGCCAGGGATATGCAATTAGCGGACCTCCAGCTGTTGCAAAACTACAAGTCCCATCATGCCTCTGCCTCTGGATGTCATGCTTATGGCTGTCAGAATCTTGCTATGCATCATGGGACTTGTAGTTCTGCGACAGCTGGAGGTCCGCTAATTGTATATCCCTGACCTACGCGCTGCTAGAATGGAAGCAAGCAATTCCAGACAATTTCCAAGGCACCAGTGTGCAACAGGCTAACAAGACTGAGTTCTGTCTCACCCAGCTAAACACACAAGACATGCGTCCCGCCAGTTCTAGCCAAGTTAAGCCTACAGGGGAAGATGTCCCTTCTGCGACCCCTCTGGACAAGATTGGCCCTTAGTTCTTTGCTGCCCTGGGAGACTGTGTAAGAATGCCAGAAAACCAACTCTGGAACTGGGTATCGCAAACTCAGGGCCTTTTCTGGAAGGCAGCCAGTGCCTACAGGGGAGGACAATTTTGAAGAGTGGCTGGACCAGGCCACGAGGCCTTGGATGAATGGGACTTTCCTGAGACCCACAAGAAACAGAATCACAGAGCGTTTAAGAGGGCCTGCCTCAGAAGCCATCCGCAATTTGAAGCTCAGCAAGCTAGATTGTATCGCCCAGGTCTATCTGAACATTCTGCAGGATGTGTTTGGGTGTACGGAAGTGGTTTCTGATCTCATACAAGTTGGAACACACCTACCAAAATGAGGGAGAGACGTTATCCGACTACATGAAACGGTTGGACAAGATTATGCACCAAATTTTGTTGAAGAAAGGTTTAGACCCCCAGAAGGTGGATGAGGTCCATGCCCAACAAGTCTTGATTGGTGCCCAGCCCTTGGACCCCATCTCGCTCCTGCCAAGGACCCAGCAAGGAAGAAAACCATCTGGCATTCAGGAAAAAACTCAAGACTTACCTCTTCTAATGAAGCTGACAACACAACGCATCAGCGCCTTGAGGCGATTCAGTTCGCATTTGCAGCGCTTTACAAATCATTCATTCATTCATTCAGCAAGATGGTGGCATTTTGAAGTACCCAGATCTGAGGGTGTGTCCAGTGAAGCATGAAGCACAGCACCAGAAGCCAGCAGGAAACTTCAGAGGTGAAGGAGCCAACCAGAAGCCCATCTATATTAGCTAGCTCTGGGAAAAACGACGCAAGGAGACAGCGGTGGAAGTCCAAACCCTTGCAGAGGACTCCCATTGTTGCCTCCGAGCGACCCAGTGTCCCATTTCCTTTGACACATGCTGACTGGCGTCAGTGCACACCAGACTCCCAGAACTCAGCATAGACTTAAGCTGGATCAGAGTTTCTGCTAGTAAGGATCGCAGATACAAGCCACCACTTCCTCCAAGTTCCCTGACAAGGTGGCGAGACCTTCTCCTGTTGTCCCCATCCAAGTAGAGGGAATCTACATCTTCTGGATACTGGAGCTCAAGTGACCCTTCTCTACAGGAACTAGGACAGACCCCTCAAGCACTTGCCATTGCAGAAGTTGGAAGAGCTAGAGAAATGGGGCAGTGGGACTCAGAACTTCCCCTATGATGGCTATATACCAGTCAAGCTGACCTTCGATCCCTCCGTGGCTGGGAAAGCTGAGACCTTTGACACTTTGGCAGTGGTCTGTCCTCACCCATTGGGGTCAGTAAGAGTTCTCTCATCTCACAGGGACCAACACTGATCTTGTCAGAAGACTGTTGACACCTCGTTCTGAAGTCGGACACTTCAACTACAAGTGTGCACTCCATGTTGAGACCAGCCTATCAACACCTGGTACAAAAACAGAAGGCTCCAGCTAAAGGAGTGGGAAAGGTCTAGTGCTTGGACCAGTGTGAGAAGGTGTTACAGCCTGGTGAAGTGGCCTGTTTACAAAAATCTATCACGCTAAAGTGGAAGCAACCAGGCCCTTCCATTGTCCTCAAAGTAGACGGACAGAGAGAAGACATGGGAGTAGAGCATTCCCGAAGTGGTTTCAACCAAAGCGTTGCAAAGAAGTGAGAGGAAGATCTCGGTTAGTGTCCGCAACATTACGGCCTCGCCAGTGAAGATGCCGGCTCGGATGTTGCTGGGACAGGTGAATCCAGCCACCCCAGTCTCACCGTCTGATTTGGAGGGAGAGAAAAGAATAGGATCCCTGTTGAAGAACATTCTTTTCTCACCTGATTGGAAAGAAAGAGCCAAGACTTAGCTCCTGAGATGGCAGGCTGCATTCTCGAAGAGTGAGTTTGATGAGAGGTATGCAAAGATCGCCAAACCCCGGATACGTCTACAAGATGATAAGCCATTTAGAGAAAGAGTCTGACGGATTCCTTTAGGGGATTTGTAAGACCTGCGTGAACAACTGGCAGAACTGAAGTGAGCAGGTATCATCCAAGTGTCAAGAAGTCCATACACTTCTCCGATAGTGGTGGTACGGAAGAAGAATGGGTCACAGAGGCGGTGTATTGACTACTGGACACTGAATTGAAGGAACGTTCCTGACCAATATACCACCCCAAGGATCGAAGATGCCTTGCAGAGCCTGTCAGGGACAAAATGGTTTAGCATGCTGGACTTGAAGAGCGGGTGCTACCAAATCCCCATGCATCCTGAGGATTGGGAGAAGACAGCTGCCAGACCAAGTAGGTCACGGAACAGCCTAGAAAGGTACCGTTTTCCTTTCCTCCTGTGTCTCAACCCCTTTTGGGAGATGTAGTCCATTGGGGAATGAAGGCCCAAATAATCCTCCATCTGGACTTCAACTCCCATCATCCACTGTGGCCAGCTTCAGTGTTGATTGGGTGCCATCAGCACCCCCACTCCCCCTGCTAATGGGACACAGTAGCGCATTGAATTCCAGCTTGCCCATTTGCTCCCAGTGCACAGGTAGTGATTGATAATGTCATGGCTTAGCCCTTGCAGCCCTCTGCTACACTTATAAAGAAAGCAACTGAAGAAAACACAGGAAAACAAATATGGGCAGAAACACCTAAAACTAACAGATGGATAGGAACTACAGCAGAGAAATCTCAACTAAAGCAACCCAGCAGCTTCAAAAAATATATTATATAATAATAATTATTTTTTTTTAAACAGAAAAGTTTTATTAAAACAAAAATAAATACAAAGACAGTAGCACAAACGGCGGTACAGCTTAGTTTCATAGTAGTGTGGTAGTCATGGCAATAAAATTGCAGGAACATTCACAAGCCAAGTGGTGATGCTGGTCATTATATAATCCAGGATGGGACTCAGAGTGAGGTATTTCCAATACTAAAGATATTTTAGTTCAGCGAGTACAAACTGGGGGGGGGGGGGGGGTCTATAAGGTTCTGAGTGGTGTTAAGATCATATCTAGGTCTTCACGTGTCAATTGCATCCGTCATATCTACTCTTCAGGATAGGAGCAGTGTAAAAGGATGGGGCATCTGCTCCCTTAGACAGAATGAGGTAGTGAGATCTATAAGAGGAGGTATAAGAGTCTGGAACATGTAAACAGGAGTATATCAGTAGCCTCTAGGGGGCCTAGGTAGACTGAGATTGAGCGACACCTCCTGATTTGCAGCAAAGTTGCAGAGTCATGCTAGGTCAGTATTGTCCTATACAGAGTCGTTAACAGCCCTATACAGTGAGCGATCTAGCAGTGATCCATGAGTTCCAGACTGTAGAATTTTTGGGGACATTTGCGCCCCATTTACATTAATTTGTACAGAGGTAGCACAGAGTCCACTAGTGTTTGCCACTGGGTCATCGTGGGTTTGGGTCGCTAGTTTCCAATGCTGTAGGAGAACCTTCCTGGCATAGAAAGCCAAATAGAAAAGCAGGAGTTTGGCATGAGTAGAATGTGTCACAGATTCTGTGATACCTAGAAGGAGGACCCTGGAGTCCATTGACACTGGAAGGTCGGTAGCAGCGCTAATCTTCGCAACCACCCTTCTCCAGTATTCCTGGATGACAGGGCAATCCCAGACAACATGGAAGAATGTTCCTGTTGTCCATTGACATTTAGGGCACAGTTCTGATTGTGTAGGATATATTCGGGCTAGTCTCTGGGGTGTATAGTAGGCCCTGTGCACTTCAGTTGAATAAATCTATCCCTAGCAGAGATTACTGTTGGTATATACTGCTGTAGTGCCATCTCCCAGTCCTCCTCTGACAGGTTGGGGGATGTCTATCCTCCAGACCAGGTGTAAGGGGGATTCCCCTTCCGAGCCTCCACAGGTGAGCCGAAGGTATATTGAGGATAGTATTCTATCTACCCCACGGGAAATGAGAAACCTCTCGATCATATGTGGTTCTATGGAGATTGCTCCAGGGAATTGCGCCTGCGCTGCGTGTTTCAACTGTAGATAGCGGAATAGCATCCACGAAGGGAGTTGATACGCCGCACGCAGTTCTGGAAAGGGCAGCAGCCTCCCGGCAGGCATAATTTGTTGTATCTTCACTATCCCAAACCTAGCCCAGATGTTGAGGTCCGGAATAGATCTGAAGTGTGAGAGTTTAGGGTTGTCCCATAATGGGGTATGAGGGGAGATAGTGTTGGGTGTGCCCACTGCCGCAGTGACCTTCTCCCAGACCTGGACCGTGGTACGCATAGGGATAGTTGCTTGCCGGGCAGCTTTAGTTCCTCTGTAAACTAGATTGGTTAGAGCAGAATAGGAGCCCATAACAGCAGCCTCAAGATTTACCGCAGGGTTGGATCTGGTCTGTTTAAACCACCAGCGAACAGTGACAAGCACTGCCGCCCAGTAGTACCTCCTGAAGCACGGTAAAGCCAGACCTCCAGAGGAGAGAGCGAGTTGTAATTTGCTTTTCGCCATTCTGGGGGTTTTCCCACCCCAGATAAAGGAGGAGGAGACTACTCCATCTAGTCTTTTAAAGAAGGAGGCCGGGATTGGGACCGGGGAATTCCTGAAAATATATAATAACTTAGGGAGAAAAGTCATTTTTAATAGGTTCACCCTCCCCACCGGTGTTAAGGGGAGTGTTTTCCAGGCCTGACATTTTAAAATCAAGGTTTGCAAAACCGGGTATAGGTTGTCAGATATTGCGTCAAATCATTACTGATTTCAATACCAAGGTATTTAAACTTAGTGACTCTACGCAGGGGGGGGGCAGACTCGGCGCGAGGAGGGCCTGTTCAGATATGTGGAATAGGCTGGATTTATTCCAGTTTTAATTTTAACCCCGGAGAAGCTGTCATATTTATCTATGATTGCCAGGGCCGCCACTAGAGAATGAGAGTCATCGTCAAGATACAATAGGGCATCATCTGCGTAAAGTGATACACGCTCTATTAGTGGTCCCACCTCTAGTCCCCTCACTTCTGTTGCTGAGCGGAGCAGTAAAGCCGTAGGCTCGATGGCCAGGGCAAAAAGCCCCGGGGACAATGGGCATCCTTGTCTCGTCCCTCTACATAGGGGAAAGGGCGGAGAGAGGGCACCCCCGGCTCGTACACGGGCTACTGGCGACCTATACAGCAATTTGATCCAGCTAACAAATTTAGAACCAAACCCAAATTTGGCCATTACCTGCCACAGGAAGTCCCACTCTACCGAGTCAAAGGCCTTCTCTGTGTCTAAGGAGGCCACTGCCCCACTAGTGTTTTGGTTTTCGGAAGATTGTAATATTGGTGTGGAGTCTGCGAATATTTATGTCTGTGCCCTTGCCCGTCATAAACCCCGTCTGATCGCCATGGATCAGGGAGAGTATCACTGTGTTCAACCTATTGGCCAGGATCTTAGTCAGGATTTTGGCGTCTACGTTGAGCAAGGATATAGGCCGATAGGATGAACACAGCTCTGGGTCCTTCCCGGGCTTAGGTATCACAACGATCACAGCTTCCATCACAGAGGCCGGGAGGCACCGTTGCTCCAATGCTTTAGTAAGCATGGAGTGATAGTATGGGCCTACTATTTCCAAATTAGTCTTGTAAAACTCCGTAGGGAGTCCATCAGTGCCCGGGATCTTGCCTGCCTACAAGGATTTAATAGCTCTCTGGACCTCCTTCAGTGTAATGGGACTCTCAAGGGCCTGACTAGCCGCGTTTGTTAGGGTCGGAAATTCTATTGTGTGAAGAAACGACTCTAGCTCTGCCAGAGAGTTTGTTGCTCTAGATGTGTAGAGATGCCGGTAGTACTGCTCAAATCTGGCATTAATTGTTACAGGGTCTGATAGCAAAAAGTACAATCTTCATCCCTAATATTCGCTATACAGGGGTTTTCAGTTGCCAGGCAGGCCAAAAGCCTACCTGATCGTTCGCCCTGCTCAAAAATGCACTGGGTCTGAGTGAGGAGGAAGTGCTGGCAAGAAGCAGCGTGCAGCAGCACCAGTTCTCTGTAGGCAGTAAGCATTTCTGTATGCGTACCATGGTCAGGGGACTCTGCATATCGAGTCTCCAATCGGAGAGCCCGTTTCTCGCCGCTGACAGTTCTAATCTAGGTTTCCTTCCTAGCTTTGGAGATGTTGAATTGATATCTACCTCTGGCATATGCTTTAAACGCGTCCCATGCCACAGCTGGGGGGAGCCGATTGGCCATTATGGGTCCAATAGTCCCCAAGTTCAGATAGCATTAGTGGTTCCAATTTTTTCATCTGTGATCCAGTACATAGAAAGTCTCCAATGTCCCGCCCCGACCGCCGAGTCCGTGCAGAGGACCAGCATGACCGGAGCATGGTCCGACACTCCACGCGACAAAAGGGATATCGCAGTCACCCTGGACAACAAAGGGTCGCTAACAAATTAGATCAATGCGAGACAGTGCCACATGAGTTGCAGAGTGACATGTGTATTGTCTACCATGCGGGAATTTCCATCTCCACGTGTCGTGCAGACCATATAGCTCCACCCACCGGGACAACACAGTCAGCCATCCGGCCAGGGCTCATTTTGTCGATACTGGGATTAGGGATAATATTAAAGTCACCTGCCAAAATCATATTAGATGTAGGATAGTTAGCAACAATAGCCTGTATTTTATGTAAGACTACCATAGTTGCCGGTGGTGGCACATACAGACCCACGATCACTAAATCCAACGTATCACATATAGCATGTATAATTACATATTGTCCGCCTGGGTCCAGGCGGAGATCCAGTAGTACAAAAGGGAAGTGCCTTGTGAATTTGTCAAGTGGAAGTAGGATCCCACCCAGGGCTTTTTGAGGGAGAGTATTCTGGACCCCATGAGGTGAGTCTCCTGGAGTATACAGATGTGCGGGTGGTATTTCTTCATGAATGAAGAAATACCACCATACCAAGGATCTCTTGAATTTGGAATTTAGCCCCCGCACATTCCAGGATATCACTCTCAGGGTGGCCATCGTGGGAAGGGAAAATTGGTTACACCTCCATCCTCGTCCAGATCTCCACCAAGGCCCAGGAACAAGAGCAGACACCCAAACATTGCGTCTAAACAGTGTCATCACCTCTACCTTCCGTAGCAGAAATAATCTTAACATATGACCATATGCATCACAGAAGTAACTGATACTGTACCGTTGAACAAAACCCTTTCTCCCCCACCCCACGCAACCCCCAAAACTTGGGTGCGTTTTATACCCCAAACAAGGCATGGACTATTAGTCTTTGGGAGGCAATGCACCAACAGGGCGTCCGGGAAGCACAGCAGGGAGCGTTCACAGACTTTTCAGCAGCTGTGCTGCCTGCTCAGCAAATGGTGTGTAATGTAAAAATTAAAAAAAAAAAAGTTCTCCCTGCGGAAGGAGTTTTTCACCCAGGTATTACTGGGGGCACATTCTTTACAGCAGTTCATAAGGGTATATATAGAGTAGAAAACAAATATGCAGAACTGGATATGGACAAATGGGGGGACAAGCCAGGAGAGTAACAAAAAGAAGGAACAGGAGAGTTAATATCGCAGCAGCAGTCTCCTTCTCACTCCTTGCATTGTATTGGGGAGTCAGAGATTATCAGCTTGGAGAAAAGTCCCCATATGGGACAGGAATAGGTCTCCCGCTCATTAACAAGGTTAGCTGATGTGTATATTAATATGAGCAGCGGCAGGATAGAGTGCATCATCGGACATGGTAACTCAGTTATTATTATTATTATTCACGATTTATATAGCGCCAACAGTTTACGCAGCGCTTTACAATCTAGAGGGGGGACAGAACAATTACAGTACAGTTCAATACAGAAGGGACAGAAGGGTCCTGCTCATAGAGCTTACATGCTAAATGGAGGGGGTGGTGGTACAAAAGGTAATAGATGCAGGGAATGATTTGATGGGGGGTAGCTCAGGGACAGTTGTTAGGTGGGTGTGGGATAGGCTTCCCTGAATAAGTGAGTTTTCAGGGATCTCCTAAAGGTGGACAGGTTAGGGGCTGATCAGATATACCGGGGCAGGGAATTCCAGAGGATAGGAGAGGCTCTGGAGAAGTCCTGAAGGCAAGCATGAGAGGAGGTAACAAGGGAGCTAAAGAGCAGGAGGTCCTGGGAGGAGCGGAGGGAACGTTTTGGGCGATATCTGCAGATGAGGTTGGTGATGTAGCTGGGGGGCGATGTTGTGGATGGCCTTGTATGTTGTGGTTAGCATTTTAAATTTTATACGGTGGGGTAGGGGGAAGCCAGTGAAGGGATTGGCAGAGAAGTGCCAATAAAAATAATATATATTATATTTTTTTTTAAATAAAAGCAGGCCCCCTTGGTGGTTTATACCATAATCTGTTAGTATGCGAATATGCGGTGCATACTATGACAGACTTACATGTAAAAGCCCTCCAGCGTTGAGCTGTCACCATTCTCGCTGATCACGGGCACGTTCATCTTCGCCTGGTCTTCCTTCCAGATTGGATTTCTTGGCTGTGATGACATCACTCCATCATATCTGCATGAGAGTCACTTCATCTTGGCACAGAGCAGTGCCGTAAATGCACACTGAGCTGCGCAAAGTGTGACCCTAACTAAATATGCACACATCACCATATCACTTATATGGGCCGATTATTTATTTAAAATGACAAATAGACTGGAAAATAGCAATTAAAGTGGACCTTCAGTCATTTTTTCAACTTTCCATCTATTAAATCTTCTGCCCTTGTTGTTTTAACTTTGGATAGTAAAACGTTTTTTGGCCAGTAAATACCTTATACAGCCCACTTCCTGTTTGTCTGGTCATTAGCCTAGGCTTATGACATCATGCACAGCTCGCTCTCTCACTCTCGTGAGTTTGCCAGGAAAGGAGGGGGATGAGTCATAAGAGGGCCAATGAGAGCTACAGAACTGGAGGTGTGCCTGTGTGTGTGTTTAAATTCAGGAAGAGAACAGGCAGCCGCTTCAGCTGCCCACATTTAAAATGGCTGTAGCCAGACTTAGTGGAGGGAGATTTCTGCAGCATATTTGACAAGTACAGAATCACAGTATATATAAATTAAAATGCAAAGTGGTTGGAGGGAAGCTTCAGAATGGCAAAGATGTTTTTATGACAAATTATGTGAGCAGACTGCAGTTCCTCTTTAAATGATAGTACCAATGAAAAAAAAAAAAAATGCAGCAACAAAAATTGCAGATCTTACCTATGGTGGTAACCACTGTCCCAGCAAAAAAGAAGGCACTGCCAAAATCCCAGTTAGTGTGGTGGATTCGGGTGCTGTTCTCTAGACGCTCAAGAGGATTTATCCCCTGTTTAACTGCTTCTGTAACAACCTGATTTAAAAACACATTTTAGTGACATGCACTGCAAGTTAACGGTTCTGATACTCTATAGGCTCAATTCACAAGGCTACTATGTCAGGATAAAGGGTACTTTTTTTTTTTTTTTTTTTTAAAAAGGAAGTTATTTTCAATTGAATTTAATGAAATCACAGTCACTCAGCTAAAATAAACAAAGTCTGTATCCAGTCAAAATAGAAGTACTTTATCCTTGTGCTAAGGGCCTGTTCAAACAAACATACATGCACTTCAGTCCCGAAAGGTTTTACCCCCTGCATGACCAGGCCATTTTTTTCGAAATGGCACTGCGTTGCTTTAACTGACAATTGCCCGGTCATGCGACTCTGTACCAAAAAAAAAAAAAAAAAATAATATTGAGATCATTTTTTTACCCCACAAATAGAGATTTCTTTTGGTGGCATTTGATCACCTCTGTTTTTTTTATTTTTTGTGCTATAAAAAGGAGTAAAAAAAAAAAAAAAAAATCTAATTTATTCATCAATTTAGGCCAATATGTATTTTGATACATAATTTTGGTAACAAAAATTCCAATAAGCGTTTATTGATTAGTTAGCGCAAAAGTTGGTGTCTACAAACTAGGGGACATATTTCTGGAATGTTTATTTATTTATTTTTACTAGTAATGGCGGCAATCAGTGATTTTTAGTGGGATTGCGGCGGGCAAAAGTGACACTTTTTGGGGACCAGTAACACCAATACAGTGATCAGTGCTTAAAAAAAAAAAAAAAAAAAAAAAAAAAGGACTGTACAAATGTCATTGGCAGGGAAGGGGTTAACATCAGGGGCAATCAAAGGGTTAATTGTGTCCCTAGGGGGTGCTAACTGTGGGGGCATGTGCTTTGACTAAAGGAAAACAGATCAGTGTTTCTGCTTGGCAGAAACACAAGATCTCCATTTTCCCCTCTGGCAGAATGGCGGTCTGCCTCTCCTCAGAATGATCAGAACGACATTGCGTCCGTCGCTGCCCATGTCCAATCACTGAGCTGTGCATTGCCTTCCATTGACACACATTTTTATTAAATTGCTGTGCATTTTGCAGGCTATTTCCTCCAACATTACATCTTTTTCTTGTTTGCGGGTTGAAAAAAAGATGTGAGGAAGAAAGAGAGAGACATCTGTGTTTTGGAGATTGGCAAATTGGATGTATTGAGTAACAGCCCTAATTATTGCCATTGAGTAGGAGAAGGCGGAAGCGGAGAGTGAGGCAAGCCAAATATCATTATTGTGTGCATCCACTGCTCACACAAAGGGCAGTTTTGGACCATATAGCAGGACTTGCAATGTCACTTGTCTATTTCTATAAACTGCCATTGAGACACCTCACTAGTTAGCTTACCACTGCACATGCTCCACTTCCTCTCCAACATGACTGCCTTGTAATGGGAAAATAAGAAGCCCCCCCCCCCCCCCAAATAGATTTGCGTTGCTGTGCATTTACAAGTATTTACGAGTGTTGTGTTGAAATGCTTACAAGTAGCATTTTAATGCATCGCACACCTGCATTGCGGTGTGAGCAGGACACATAGAAAACAATTGTTCACTTTGTTACCTTGTGGTGGCCTGCATTCTTCCAATGCAGTAAAACACAGGTCACTGCAGTATAAGAATTGAGTCCTATTGGAAATCATGGAGGTCTTCAAGCAGGGCTATACAGTATATAGACATTTAGACAGGCTTTGGCACACTTGAACAAAGAAGCCTTTTTCAATGGTGTAACTGCCACCACAGCAACCAAGTGAGGGGAATTTCCCTTTTAGACAGTTTGGGAATGGAACAGTTGCACTCATTGAAGAATAACCCTTAGCTCTTGTTCTGGTGTCAACTCCAAAATTTGTTTTTTGCATCACTGTAACTTAGTGGCAATGGTCAGCAGGAGAAATAGAGAAGGTGAATCTATTCAACAGGGACAGACTCCAATGTAAACATTAAGGGGTCCTAATCCATTAAAGAGTTTTGTTTAAGCAAATGTGTGCTTTCCTATGTGGGGTTAAAGCAATAGGTTCAATTTAATGCTGAAGGACAAAGAACAGCGCCCTCTAAGTGCAGCAGGTAAAAAGTTTTAATTGTGGGGGGTGCATGCGCGGAGTCTAGCAGGGCAGACATGCATTGTTAGAGCTCCACACCGCTGAGGAGAGAAGAGAAGGACAAAACAGAGCCTGCAGGCTCAAAAGGTATCCATTTGAACCTTTTTGCCCCAGGGAACAAACTGTGAAAGTTTGGGCAGGAAATATGGTACTGGGAGGAAACCGTGGCAGAAATAAAAATCACCTCACAAAGAGCTCACAGGCACTCACTGCAACTAAAGCAGCTCCAGTCACCTCACAATATACAGCACCAGGGCGCTCTCACAGACAGAAAATGTCACAGCAAGACTCTCCATTTGAGTCAGATACAGAACAAATCCTCTCACAAACTTCTCCACAAGCCTCCTCAGTATCCCCAGTAATATTATTACAATTTGAAAAGATGCTTCATAAGGCTTTAAAACAAACCTCAGACCAAATAACAAAAAGCCTAACCAAAGAAATAAGAGAGCTGGGAAACCGCACCGCAGCCTTAGAAATAAAAATGGATGAAATTGAAATTACAACCCAAGAAAATATAACAGAATTGGAACAATTAAAAGAAGAGAATTTAATACTTCAAACTAAGCTCGAAGATTACGAAAATAGAGCCAGACGTTCAAACTTGCGCATAAGGGGAATACCTGAAACTGTGACAGACCTGCAATCTACTATTACTGCTCTATTACAAGAACTAAAGCCAGATATCCCTATTGAACGTTTAGAACTGGACAGAGTACACAGAGCCCTCACAGCCAAAAAGAAAGATGGACCCCCACGTGATATAATCACAAAATTTCATTATTACAGAACGAAAGAACAAATACTAATTGCTGCAAGAGAAAAAAAAGGAACTTAATTTTCAAGGACACAATTATCAAATTTTTGCTGACCTATCCCAACTTACTATTACTAAAAGACGATCCATGAAACCCCAACTAATGGAACTGCAATGCCACAACATTATGTATCAATGGGGCTTCCCCTTTTCAGTCAGATTTAACTACCAAGGTACAATTTACAGAAGCAGATCAGCAGATGAACTACAACAAACCCTTTTAAAATTAAATCTGACAGAACCCACAAGCAGCAACTCTCCCACACGCAGAAGAATGGCACCTTCAGGCAGCACCCAGAAAATATCAGAACAAAATGGGAATCATCATTCTCACAAAAGAGGCCGTTATGCCACATCATCCATGGACCAAGAAGATTCAATGGACTGACATCCTAATTCCTGATATCTCTTCATTTATTATACTAAGAGATGGTTCTCTATAAAAAAAACCTATATTTATAACTGAATGTAACTGCATTCTGATAGTCACACACTGTGTGGGATCATGTTACATTCCAGTTATATTTCTTATTACTTCTGATTCATATAGCCTTAGAATATATAAGTGAAACAAGGAAATTCTTGTTCAGTTATATATTTTCAGGTAATAACAATAGATTTATTACTTTTTAGGACAAATATGTTCAATAATCCAGAAGTAATGGAAGCTTTTTCTTTCTTTTCTTAAAACAAATATATTATTACCTAACTAGTTCCTAGAACTATGTTTTTGTTTATTCTAATCTGAAGCAATACAACCTCAATTTTATGAGTTAACATATCTAAACAGTTACATATTAATAAAATATGTAATTGTTTACTCTAAAAGGGTTAAAATCCCAAAATAATTCAAACCATCTTCATCAATACCAAAGTTATTAACAGTACCTTTCTAACTGAATTATTTAGCCTAGGGCAAAACTAACCATATACAACCACCCTGGAATAAATAATTTCAACAAAAATTATATTCTGCACTCCAATTAATGAATCATCATTTTGATGTCTTTTGACATAGCACTTCTCTCCTGTAAGAGGAAGATCCGTGTACCCCCATTAGCCCTCCTCATTCTCCCAACCATATTATGTGGGAGTGTGACGAAGGCACTTATTCCCCTGAGAGAGATATTTATTCTCTTTTCACGGGTAAATTGTGATTACTTGCAAAAAATAATTTATACAATGTATCATCTAATCTCATATGTTTTTTGTTTACTCTTTACTCCAGAATTCACTGGTTTCTTTCCTATCTTTTCATCTCTTCAGTCCACACAGGTTGATCTGCGCAGTCAGCTCTGCATAACAAAAATTAAGTCAAAACTATTTGATCTGTTACCATGGCACCACTGAATATACTTTCCCTGAATGTTCAGGGAATAAATGTCCCTCAAAAAAGGACCAAAGCCTTCCGTACTTTCCATAACAAGAAGGCTCACATAGTATGCATCCAAGAAACACACTTCACCAAAGATTCTACTCCAAAATATATTTCTCCTTTTTATCAACAAATTTACACGGCTTCTGCCTGTACCAAACAAAGGGGTACTCTAATTGCATTTCACCGATCCACACCATTCACCTTATCATCAGAAATTAAAGACCCAGAAGGTAGATACCTGATACTCATGGGTTATATAATGGATACAGCAATCACGGTGATTTCCTACTACGCTCCTAACAAACAACCTACACCATTCCTCTCACATATATTACAAGTGATTAATACACACAAAATAGGAACAGTGATAATGTGCGGGGATTCGAACCAGGTCCTCCTCCCATTTCTAGATAAATCACCTTTTACACCATCTAAAATAACCTCTAGATTACCTTTTCCTCAACTTCTTTCCAAATACAATCTGGTAGATTCGTGGAGAGAAAGTAACCCAATGAAAAAGAAATTCACTTATTTCTCGCACCCTCATCAAACCTTCACCAGAATAGATCATATTTTTCTAACAATAGGAATGATACCAGAAATTATTGCATCAGATATAATTCCGATTCCGTGGTCTGACCATAATGCAGTATACACTACTATAGCCTCAGCCATACCAAAAGCGCATGACCCAACGTGGTACTTACCGGACATAATGCTCAAACACCCACTACATCAGATGGCCATTGAACAAGCTTTAAAGGAATACATAACAATTAATAATACAACAGACATTTCCCCAATAACACTGTGGGAAGCTCATAAGCCTGTCTTGCGTGGTACAATACAAAGACAAATGGCACGATTTAAACGGGAACGCAAAAATCTAGCAAAAAAGCTAGAACTCAATTTTAATGCAGCCTACATATCATTCCAAGATAATCCATCTCAGAGTACAAAATCTCATCTGGAAAAATCTAGATTGGAATACGATCTATTTCTCACTGAGTCAGCTGATAAATCCCTCAAACGTTCCAAACACAATTTCTACATGAATACAAACAAACCAGGCACATATTTGGCACGGGCATTAAATTCAACTAACAAATCTTTCAAACCAATACGTTTGAAATTATCAAAAAATGCTTATACTTGTAATCCAGTTAAAATAGTCCATAAATTTCACTCACTTTATACAAGACAAACAATGAATTTAATCCTACAGAGGCTGAATCCTTCTTCTCAAAAATAACCTTACCTGAGTTGTCTCAGAATCAAAAAAGCAGTTTGGATGAGCCTATAACTATAGATGAAGTTGCTAACGCCATAAAAGACCTAAAACTTAACAAAAGACCAGGCCCAGACGGCTACTCGGCTTTATACTATAAAACATTCTCAGAAATACTCTCTCCCATTCTCACTGAAACTTTTAAACAAACTTCTAGAAGGACATTCTTTTCAGCAAGAAACATTCATGGCAATTGTTTGTATGATCCCAAAACCCCTTTCTGATGATACTTCCTGTGTGAATTATCAGCCTCTCTGTTAAACCTTGATATTAAATTATTAGCAAAAATAATAGCAAAACGCCTCAATAGCATTATAGGAAAATTAATACATAGAGATCAAGTAGGCTTCATGCCAAATAGACAGGCAGGCGATAATATACGCAGGGCAGTGTTATTGGCACATATTGCTAAAAAACGGAAAATCGCTTTATGTTTTCTATCTCTCGATATTAAGAGGGCATTTGATACAGTATCCTGGCAATATATGCAATATTCATTACAAAAATGGGGTTTTGGACCCCACTTTTTAACATGGATCAAAGCATTATATAACAAACCCAAAGCCTATATAAAATATGCTGGATACAAATCTGATGCCTTTAATATCGAAAGAGGTACCCGACAGGGTTGCCCATTATCTCCCTTATTATTTGCCCTTATACTCGAACCCATGGCCCAATACATCCGAACAAACCAAACTATAACTGGCATTGAAGTAGGAGGTATTACACACAAATTATGTATATTTGCAGACGATATATTACTTTTTCTATCATCACCACAGGTCTCTGGTCCTAACTTAATACCAGCTCTTGATGGATTTGCAGCCCTATCCGGCCTTATGATTAATCCTAAGAAATGCCTAGTGCTTAATATTTCGCTCACAAACATGGAATTGATCCCGGCTAGGGCTGCACTCCCATTCACATGGGCAGAAAAATCAATCCCATATCTTGGAATTCATTTAACAGCATCTCATTCTGACTTATTCTCAACCAATTATCCTCCTGTATTAAGACAGATCACAAATCTAATAAAACAATGGTCGCAACTTCCTTTATCCTGGATAGGGAAGATTAATGCAATCAAAATGACTATTCTACCCAAATTGCTTTATCTATTCAGAGTCCTCCCTATTCCAATTCCTTCCTATTTTTTGAGAATAGTACAAAAAAGAGCAACTTCGTTTATATGGGGCTCTTCTAAACCACGTATACCTATACACACACTACATCTTCCCAAAAATAAAGGAGGCCTGGGATACCCTAATTTTACTAACTACTACAGAGCAGCACATTTGGCCAGTCTGTCCAAATACCATGCAAAACAGGAAATCCCATTATGGGTATTTATAGAGGCTTCAGAAAATGACCCTCTATTAATATCAAACTTGTTATGGCTTGATCCTAAAGACCGCTTTAAAATTCATAATCCCATAACTAAACACTTCTTATCTCTCTGGGATAAACTAAAAACCAAATATCAGTTACAATCTCCACACAATCCTCTCCTTTCTTTTATCAGAAATCCGGCCTTTTATCCGGCATGGATCTACCCAAATTCTTTTAAAGCTTGGACAACATCAGGCATTCAGACACTAAATGACTTCATAGCATCTAAATCATTCCTTTCATTCCCATCGCTTAGAGAAAAATATGAACTACCAAACTCTGAGATATTTAGATATTAGATTAAACATTTCTATACACCATTCCTAAAGGAGGATACACCATTATCCCAATTATCCATTTTTGAATCAATCTGTACAAAAGATCCATTTGCTAAAGGTACAATTTCATCACTTTATAATCAATTATATGGAGTAGCAAATCTTAATAGACCCTCTTACGTTCAGAGGTGGGAGGAGGACCTGGGACGAACTTTAGAAGACACGGACTGGTCTAACATATGGCTCACATCTAAGCCATCTTCACCCAACATCTTAGCACTGGAGACAAATTATAAAGTCCTAACTCGCTGGTACCTTGTACCCGCTAGAGTGGCAAAATATTCACCTAATACCTCAGCTCTTTGTTTTCGAGGATGCCCAGAAATAGGCACACATTTACACATATGGTGGACGTGCCCAGCAATCCAAACCTTCTGGAAGGAAGTCTTTGTGATTGCATCTAAAATATTTAAAAAAATAATACAACCAGATCCATATTTAACTTTACTTTCAAACTTATGATCCAACTAATAACGGCTGCAAAACAAACAGTGGCCAAGGCATGGAAATCTCCTACGTTGGTACTAGCAGAAACAATTCACAGAATGAATAATACAATGTCCCATGCTAAGATGGTAGCCATCGATCAAAATCAAATTCCAAAATTTGAAAAACTTTGGCATCCTTGGATAAAACAACAGTTCCTGTCAAATTTCAATGACTCTGTCCTGTTGCCATGGTAACAGATTAAATGACTTACAGAGACACCCATTCTAAGGCTTCAAAAGAGAACTAAAAAGAATAATAAACTGACAAGCGGGACAACCTTGTGGACCATACCTCTGCCTTTCTACCCTTTTTCTTCTCTTTCCTTTTCTCCACCTTACGATTAAAGCTCATTATCAGAATTTATTTGACCTATATACACTCTACCTGTAAACAATATGTATAGTAGGTATAAATCATTTAAATACCTACAAAAGTAACTAAGGAAATGATATATATCTTTAATTTAGGTTTACGTGAACCCAATGTTTAATATTTGAAATTTCATGATATTTACCTATATAAACCCTACTGTAAAACAATGAGCTTACTTTATAGATCCTTGTAAACTTACTTTATGTATCTTTATAATATTGTATACTCAATAAACTTCTTTTGACAAGGAAAAGTTTTAATTGTAAACAATAGATGTGAATACACTCACAAAAGAGTAGTATGTTCAGGCATGGAAGATAGTTCATCCGCTCTGACTTTCGGGTGAACGCTGGCATCGCTGGCTTAGATGTTGGTCCGCAATCTGGCCGTCCTCCAGCCGCACTATTGATTCACAGCGATGGTTCCGGATGGCTGGAACAATGATCAGTGATGCACACAGGCGGCGTCACTTCCGGGTCAGGTCAGCGGGCGATGCTTCGCATTCGGAGCATGCGTGCTCCTGCCTCAGGCTTCACTGGTGGCCATCTTTGCATTAACTAATACACGGCTAGGGCACTGCATTAACTAATAAACGGCTACTATTGGACTATGATACTTACTCCTGACGACAAGTAGGATCATGATTTATCTGGTAATGGTATATCTATGAAAAGATAGTGGTAATACGTTTACATTTTTTAGAAATGATAAAAAAAACCAAATCATTAAAAGTAAAAAACTATGTAAAATGATAAAAAAAAAAAAAAGAAAATCAATAAACAAATCACTAGATTTTAATTGGTGTTAATCAATACCAACTATATGGCCTAATTATTTGGGTTATATTTTATCGCGTATAGCTATACATATAGAGGACTAAGTACACCTGTACAAAACTTGTTGTATATAGAGAGAAATTATGTATATGATATGCCAAAACCTATTATTAATTTAAATTGAGATTAAAAATAGAATTTGGATTAAAATTAGGATGGAACTAAGATTTTATAAATTTAGCACCATATTAATGATAGATTATATATATATATATATATAGATATATCTATATCTATATATATATATATCTCTATATCTATATCTATAGATATATATAATATTTTGATGTGACAAAACTGAACAAATGACACTTTGCTACAATGTAAAGTAGTGAGTGTACAGCTTGTATGAGAGAGTGTAAATTTTCCAGCACTGCCTTAACCCTCTTGGGCATGGAGTTCACCAGAGCTTCACAGGTTTCCACTGGAGTCCTCATCCACTCCTCCATGACATCAAGGAGCTGGTGGATGTTAGAGATCTTGCACTCCTCCACCATTTGAGGATGCCCCACAGATGCTCAGTAGGGTTCAGGTCTGAAGACATGCTTGGCCAGTCCATCACCTTTACCCTTAGCTTCTTTAGCAAGGCAGTGGTTGTCTTCAAGGTGCGTTTGGGGTCGTTATCATAATGGAATACTGCCCTGCGGCCCAGTCTCCGCAGGGAGGGGATCATGCTCTGCTTCACTATGTCACAGTACATGTTGGCATTCATGGTTCCCTCAATGAACCGTAGCTCCCCAGTGCTGGCAGCACTCATGCAGCCCCAGACCTTGACACTCCCACCACCATGCTTGACTGTAGGCAAGACACACTTGTCTTTGTACTCCTCACCTGGTTGCCGCCACACATGCTTGACACCATCTGAACCAAATAAGTTTATCTTGGTCTCATCAGACCACAGGACATGGTTCCAGTAATCCATGTCTTAGTCTGCTTGTCTTGAGCAAACTGTTTGCAGGCTTTCTTGCGCATCATCTTTAGAAGAGGCTTCCTTCTGGGACAACAGCAATGCAGACTAATTTGATGCAGTGTGCGGTGTATGGTCTGAGCACTGACAGGCTGACCCCCCACCCCTTCAACCTCTGCAGCAATGCTGGCAGCACTCGTACATCTATTTCCCATCGACAACCTCTGGATATGACGCTGAGCACGTGCACTCAACTTCTTTGGTTGACCATGGCGAGGTCTGTTCTGAGTGGAACTTATCCTGTTAAACCGCTGTATGGTCTTGGCTACCATGCTGCAGCTCAGTTTCAGGGTCTTGGCAATCTTCTTATAGCCATCATTATGTAGAGCAACAATTATTTTTTTCAGATCCTCAGGAAGTTCTTTGCTATGAGGTGCCATGTTGAACTTCCAGGGACCAGTATGAGGGAGTGAGAGCGATAACACACCTGCTCCCCATTCACACCTGAGACCTTGTAACACTAACAAGTCACGTGACACCAGGGAGGGAAAATGGCTAATTTGGCCCAATTTGGACATTTTCACTCAGGGGTGTACTCACTTTTGTTGCCAGCGATTTAGACATTAATGGCTGTGTGTTGAGTTATTTTGAGGGGACAGCAGATTTACACTGTTATACAAGCTGTACACTCACCACTTTACATTGCAGCAAAGTGTCATTTCTTCAGTGTTGTCACATGAAAAGATATAATAACATTTTTACAAAAATGTGAGGTGTGTACTCACTTTACTTTTGTGAGATACTACATACATATTATATATATATATATATATATATATATATATATATATATATATATATATATATATATATATATATATACATATACATACACATACATACATACACACACACATACACACACACACACACACACCAGAGTGAAACCTATTAGAAAGGCTAAGAATTAACCTGATGCCCCCCTTAACCTTTTTCAATATTAAAAAGGGATGTACCAGTGTAAAAAACCCCTATGTCTCACATGCGCTCATGAATCCAATAATTTTCTCTCTCACATAGTCCTAAGCATAACTGTGAAATTCTTTGAAATGTCTCAGAACACTATGTTTATCAATTCCCTTTTCTACAAGATTCCGATGTTCCCGAAACCGTTTTCGAAGTGTACGAATGGTACGACCCACGTAAAACAGGCCACACGGGCAGGTCAAATGGTATGACATATTCAGAAGAACATGTAAAAAAAAAAAAATCTGGTATTGTGTACTGTTTACCTTTCAGAAAACTTCTCTACCTATGTGTCACGTGAGCGCATGTGAGACTATTTTTTTTTTTTAACACTGGTACATCCCTTTAATATTGAAAAAGTGAGTGCAAAATATATATATATATATATATATATATATATATATTTTTATATCATATTGTATACATCATTTCTCTCTATATACAACAAAGTTTTGTACAGGTGTACTTACTCCTCTATATGGATATCTATGCGCGGTAAAATATAACCCAAATAATTAGGCCATATAGTTGGTATTGATTAACACCAATTAATTAATATCTAGTGATTATTGATTTTTCTTTATCATTTACATAAAGTTTTTTACTTAATTGAATTTATTTTATTTTTTTTTCCTATCTTTTCATAGATATACCATTGCCAGATAAATCATGATCCTACTGGTCGTCAGGAGTAAGTATCATAGTCCAATAGTAGCCGTTTATTAGTTAATGCAGTGTCCTAGCCATTTATTAATGAATGCAGTGTCTTAGCCGTGATATCGTAGTATTGCTATTATTATTACTGTTTTTTATGTCGCCATGGTTACCCGTTACGTGAGCCCGTTTATTGTAGCGCGCGTGTGTGTGTGTGTGTGTGTGTGTGTGTGTGTGTGTGTGTGTGTGTGTGTGTGTGTGTGTGTGTGTGTGTGTGTGTGTGTGTATATATATATATATATATATATATATATATATATATATATATATATATATATATATATATATATATATATATATATATAATGTGTGTGTATAATAACCCCATTCACCACCAGTGAAGCCTGAAGAAGGAGCACGCATGCTCCGAACGCGAAGCACCGCCTGCTGACCTGACCCGGAAGTGACGCCGCCTGTGTGCAACGCTGATCATCGTTCCAGCCATTTGGAAGCGCTGTAAACCAACAGTGTGGCCAGAGAATGGCCAGATCGTGGACCAACATCTAAGCCAGTGATGCCAGTGTTCACACGGAAGTCAGAGTGGATAAATTACAGTGGGGACGGAAAGTATTCAGACCCCCTTAAATTTTTCACTATGTTATATTGCAGCTATTTGCTAAAATCATTTAAGTTCATTTTTTTTTTCCTCATCAATTTACACACAGCACCCCATATTGACAGAAAAACAAAGAATTGTTGACATTTTTGCAGATTTATTAAAAAAGAAAAAACTGAAATATCACATGGTCCTAAGTATTCAGACCCTTTGCTGTGACATACATATTTAACTCAGGTGCTGTCCATTTCTTCTGATCATCCTTGAGATGGTTCTACACCTTCATTTGAGTCCAGCTGTGTTTGATTATACTGATTGGACTTGATTGGGAAAGCCACACACCTGTCTATATAAGACCTTAGAGCTCACAGTGCATGTCAGAGCAAATGAGAATCATGAGGTCAAAGGAAATGCCTTAAGAGCTCAGAGACAGAATTGTGGCAAGGCACAGATCTGGCCAAGGTTACAAAAAAAATTTCTGCTGCACTTAAGATTCCTAAGAGCACAGTGGCCTCCATAATCCTTAAATGGAAGACGCTTGGGACGACCAGAACCTTTTCCTAGAGCTGGCCATCCGGCCAAACTGAGCTATCGGGGGAGAAGAGCCTTGGTGAGAGAGGTAAAGAAGAACCCAAAGATCACTGTGGTTGAGCTCCAGAGATGCAGTCGGGAGATGGGGGAAAGTTGTAGAAAGTCAACCATCACTGCAGCCCTCCACCAGTCGGGGCTTTATGGCAGAGTGGCCCGACAGAATCCTCTCCTCGGTGCAAGACACATGAAAGCCCACATGGAGTTTGCTAAAAAACACCTGAAGGACTCCAAGATGGTGCGAAATAAGATTCTCTGGTCTGACCAAGATAGAACTTTTTGGCCTTAATTCTAAGCAGTATGTGTGGAGAAAACCAGGCACTGCTCATCACCTGTCCAATACAGTCCCAAAAGTAAAGCATGGTGGTGGCAGCATCATGCTGTGGGGGTGTTTTTCAGCTGCAGGGACAGGACGACTGTTTGCAATTGAGGCAAAAGATGAATGCGGCCAAGTACAGTGATATCCTGGACAAAAACCTTCTCCAGTGTGCTCAGGACCTCAGACTGGGCCGAAGGTTTACCTTCCAACAAGACAATGACCCTAAGAACACAGCTAAAATAACGAAGGAGTGGCTTCACAACAACTCCGTGACTGTTCTTGAATGGCCCAGCCAGAGCATCTTTCCCAAAATGACTCATGGCTGTATTAGATCAAAAGGGTGCTTCTACTAACTGAATACTTAGGACCAGGCGATATTTCAGTTTTTCTTTTTTAATAAATCTGCAAAAATGTCAACAATTCTGTGTTTTTCTGTCAATGTGGGGTGCTGTGCGTACATTAATGAGGAAAAAAAAAAAAAAAATGAACTTAAATGATTTTAGCAAATGGCTGCAATATAACAAAGAGTGAAAAATTTAAGGGGGTCTGAATACTTTCAGTCCCCACTGTATATTCCATGCCTGAACATACTACTCTTTTGGGAGTGTATTCATATCTATTGTTTACAATTAAAACTTTTTACCTGCTGCACTTAGAGGGCGCTGTTCTTTGTCCTTCTTATATTCCAGAGGTTTTTTTCCTTCTAAAACTTCTGAACTGGCAGTCTCCTGAGGACAGCATAAAAGCTATCCTTACATGGACTTAATTTTATGGACTTGTCTTATTGCCCCTTTTTAATCCACCCCATATCCATTAATATGTAACACTGTCATAGCCAGAGTGTGCCATTTTACCCCACTGTATGTATGTCACTTTAATGCTGGCCCCTGAAGTAGCACATACCTACCCTATCCTTTTTGGATGTCACCTAAAGTTGGCCATCGGCCTCAAAATTTAGTTTTCTTTCCTCCAGTGCAAACGGAAAGGCAGCTGGGCTCCCGATGACATCAGCGGGAAAGAAGAAGATGGTGGTGGAGGACCCAGACTTTGCACATGTTACATATGTGCATCGCAATTATCATTTTCACGCGTAGGTGCCCCGACGTATATATGCGGGGGCTTCAATTTTTTTTGGGGGGGGTGGTTTATGTGCTTGGGTGTAACTATTACGTTTTCAAATTATTGATGGATTTTGTTCACCATCCCAATAGACCATATGACACCCCAAAGGATGAAACAAAAATTTAAATAGGCACAAGAAATACCTTATCTCTACATGTTTCGCTCACTGAATGAGCTTCATCAGGAGTACCAGATAATACACCAAAATCAAAATAATGGGACAAACATAAGATCCAAGGTGATGAAAGGAAAATGGCAACAGTTTGGTCACCCTGTATTTATACATTAACAGAATGGCCACCATGGGTCCACGTGTAGTGATGTCATGACATGTATAACGTCACTGCACAGTTACGTCATCACACAATCGTGCATTGGCGTTCGTACATGTGTGAATGAGAAATCTCTAAAAAAAAAAAAAAAAAAATTTTATTAGCCACAGTGCCATCTATCACACTGAGAAGTGTCCTAAATATCAAGTGAAGCTCGATTGCTCCTTACTCCATCTTGTGGATGAAGGACAAAGTAACCCTGATCATGGAGTCAAGGAAGAAAGTAGCCTGATATTCTCTAGGCCTGGGAATATTGATTCATTTAACCCCATATACGTCAGATATTGTGTTATATATCAGTGGTCATCAACCCTGTGCTCAGGGCCCACCAACAGGCCAGGTTTGCAAGATAACTAAAATACATCACAGGTGATATAATTTGCTGCTCAGTGATTGCAGTATTCTAGTCTGCATCTCCCCAAGGTAATACATAAAACCTGGCCTGTTAGTGGGCTCTGAGGACAGGGTTGATAACCACTTTTATATGTTACTCTAACCAGCCACAGAAATGTATCTGAGAGGATTTTCCATATTATATAATATATATATATATATATATATATATATATATATACACACACATATATACATATATATATATATATATACATACATATATATACATATATATATATATATATATATATATATATATATATATATATATATATACTCTCTTTCTCCTATGTACAAGTCAGGTGCCCATAACTATTTAATGGTGCATCCTCTCAACACTCATCTTGCTCAGAATTCTTTTCTTATTTAAATGTTGGACATCTTTGGGACAACTCGTCTGATGTACTCCTGACAAAACTCATTTAGTGAGCGAAACATGTACAGATAAGGCATTTCTTGCACCTATTTGTTCATACTTTGGGGGGGGGTTGAGATGGTGAACAAAGTGTTTATGTAGTCATGAGAGCTCTTTCTGACGGAGACTAACTAGTGGCTTGGATGCATGACACCATACCTCAGTAATTGGCCAAATAGTCTGAGGAGGCCCTCCTACAGATATTGATTATTTACTGGATACTTCTATAGCATAGGAATAGACTTAAAATAAATAAATAAATAAATTGCAGATTAGCATCATTGGGGTATTTTTCTATCTTCTGCTCTCCTACAGAATCAATATACTTCTTATCCTATAGTATACACTTATACTCATTTGCTTCTTCCTTTCCATGATGTACTTCATAGCCAACAAAGGTTGATTCTCTCTTATTGGCCACTGGTGCGTGGGCATGCAAACCTCCCCATTTGTCTTTTTGGTAAAATTACTTGCCAGCTTAACCACTTCCGGACCGCCCTACGCCGATATACGTCCTAACTTTGAAGAGGGATAGCTTTGTTATGGCAGCAGCTAGCTGCCATAACCCTGGTATCCTCTTCTTCAGTAGGAGGTCCGATTTCCGATAATAGTGGTCTATGCGGTGCATTCGCCGCAAGATCACTTTTAATCAGCGGCGGGAGAGGGGCCCCCTACCTCCTGCCGCTCTCCGGTACCCTCCGCCGCTTACCGGAGCCGTCGGTAGCAGCAGAGGCGTTCAGATCCTTGTCCTTGCTGGGTATGGAGACGAGTGAGGTCCTGTCATGCTTTTTTTCTATTAAAAAGGGATGTTTACATTTCTTGTAATAAGAATAAAAAAGTGACACAATTTTTTTTTTTTTTTTAAAGAACAGTGTACAAAGAAAAAAAAAAAAAAAAGTGTAAAATAAATAGATAAAAGTTTTTTTTAAAAACGCGCCCTGTCCCGCCGAGCTTGCGTGCAGAAGCAAACGCATACGTGAGTAGCGCCCACATATGAAAACGGTGTTCAAACCACACATGTGAGGCATCACCGCGATCGCTAGAGCAATAATTGTAGCCCTAGACCTCCTCTGTAACTCAAAACATGCAACCTGTAGAATTTTCTAAACGTCGCCTATGGAGATTTTTTAAGGATAAAAGCGCAATTTTGAAGCGTGACATGTTGGGTATCAATTTACTCGGTGTAACATTATCTTTCACAATATAAAAAAAAAAAATTGGGCTAACTTTACTGGAGGTCTTATTTTTTTTTTTTTTATTAAAAAAAAAGTGTATTTTTTCCTAAAAAAGTGTGCTTGTAAGACTACTGCGCAAATATGGTGTGACAGAAAGTATTGCAATGACCGCCATTTTATTCTCTAGGGTGTTAGAACCCCCAAACACACTTCCCCCCCACCCCCCCCGCCCCCCAAATAATTTTCTGGCCAAAAAAAAAAAAACAAACATGTAACTTATTTTAAAAACAAAAAAAAACAAACATGTTATATTTACCTACTCTGTGCAGTTGGTTTTGCACAGAGCAGCTTCCCCCCTTTAGACAGGGAGCTGCCGTTCGGCCCCAACCCCCCTCTCCCCTGATTGGCTAACTGACTTTGATTGACAGCCGTGGGAGCCAATGGCAGGAGGAAGCGTTAGAAGGCCAAGGGAATCGGTCATCACTGGAGAGAGAGAGGGGGCTCAGGCAAGTATTAGGTGTGGCTGCTACACATACACACAGGGTTTATTGCATTTTTTAAATTTTTTTAATACATACATAAAAAAAAAAAACCCAAAACACACACTGAGTACAGAATGCTCCTATTCCAGCTTATAACGAAGGGAAATTTTGCATCATATAGACACTATACTAGGCAGTGCAAAATACGTCTGATACGGTATCAATCTTGGGAGGTAGGTACTATATTTCCAAACATTATAACCATGCCAGAGTTCAGGGTAATAGTACAATACAAAATTCACAGTGAAATCTTTAATTATGGCAGTATGGGGGAGAGGGTCAGAGGACTAGCTAGCCATCTGCCCTAGATTATGTGGAATATTTTTTTTCCCCTCTTTCGGATATCAAAGCTAAGCTTGTATAGAGGCAGGGACTCATTAACCAGTTTTAACCAAAGATTGAGTCAGGGGTCGCTGATCCCTTCCATGTCAGTAAAACAAACTTCCTCTCCTAAAAATAGAGGATACATAGCAGTCTCTTGGCCTGAGAGGGAATAGTGAGGTCGCCAAAGATGCCCAGAAGACAATTTTTGGGGTTGATTATATTTGGGAGACCCAGTGCCGAAGAGATGAAGGAGCCTATGTTCGCCCAGAAATCTTGTACTATGGGACAGTTCCAGAAGCAGAGGATAAAATCAGCAGTGTGGTCACATCCCCGAAAGCATTCAGCAGAGAGGGATATTCCCATTTTGTGCATTCTAGCCGGGGTGAGGTGTGAATGGTGAAAGATTTTATTTGGATTACCCTGTCCCCGGAGGAGATAACAGAGGTCTTAAATGTGTCACAGAATTCAGACCAGTCTTCTTCTGTTATAGGGATAGCTAGGGAGTCCCATTTCTCTTGTGCTGTCCTAAATCTAGTCTGTCACGAGGGCCGAGTAATAGGTGGAGATAAGTTTTGTCTGGTCCGGGGAGCTCAGGAGTTTTACAAGGTCAGGTGTCCTAATAGAGCTGTCTAGGGAACCAAATTGTGCTTGTACTGCATGTCTAAGCTGTTAATAATAAAATAGATAGGCACGTGGTAGGTCAAAGTCTAAACGCATCTGAGAGAAGGATTTGAAACCCTGGGGGGTGTAACTGTGGCATAAGTACTTAATTCCCCTGGACATCCATCTTTTGGGGTCAGGCAGGGACCATAACTCCTTAAGAGTAGGGTCAGAGGCGGCTCTAGGCTTTATGGGGCCTTAGGCAAAACCTAGACATGAGGCCCCACTCATGCCCATAATGGAAAAAATTATTCAAGAGATAAAAATTAACTGTATAAAAATTGCATATATTAAGAGCCTTAAATCCTATGAACTATGAATTCACAGTTTCTAGAATCATCTCTATATCAAAAGTCAAAAAACATATTTCTCCATTTACATGAAGGTCAGGGTAATATAACCCAGCTGGCACATTAGAGTCTGCAGGATTCCCCCTTACAGTGCAAATTTCATGCAAAGGGGAATGCTGTGGATCATGATGTGAAGGGTAATGCTGCAGACTTTGGTGTAAAGGGGATCTCTGGAGTAAGGGGGGCTCTGGTGACCAGAGATCATCTTATATCAAAGTGCACAGCATTCCCCTTTACAGAGTTCCCACTTACATCAGGGTCTGCAACATTGCCCTTTACATCAGGGTCCGCAGAGTTCCAACTTGCATTTAAAACAGGAACTCTGATTTGGGGAGAACTCTGGTGACCACAGACCACCATCCGCAGAGTGACTGCACTAAGGTAAAGAGGGTTACTGATTTAAGGAGGAACCTTTATATCAGTGCCCCCTTACCTTACTGTATTCATTCCCCTCTACATCAGTGACACCCCCCCCCCCCCAGACTGGCCTTGCAGTGCTGTCACTGTCAGACGGTCTTCTTCTGGCTCCAGCTTGGTGGCTCAGGTTTCATTTTTCCCGTGACCCCTTCCTGGCAGCGTTCCAGCTCTTGACTCCTCTGTAGGCTCCACCTCAGAGATTGCAGATATGATATAGGAGATGGTCAGACTGTGCGGACATACAGGAGATGGTCAGGGACTGTGCAGACATACAGGAGATGGTCAGGGACTGTGCAGACATACAGGAGATGGTCAGGGACTGTGCAGACATACAGGAGATGGTCAGGGACTGTGCAGACATACAGGAGATGGTCAGGGACTGTGCAGACATACAGGAGATGGTCAGGGACTGTGCAGACATACAGGAGATGGTCAGGGACTGTGCAGACATACAGGAGATGGTCAGGGACTGTGCAGACATACAGGAGATGGTCAGGGACTGTGCAGACATACAGGAGATGGTCAGGGACTGTGCAGACATACAGGAGATGGTCAGGGACTGTGCGGACATACAGGAGATGGTCAGGGACTGTGCGGACATACAGGAGATGGTCAGGGACTGTGCGGACATACAGGAGATGGTCAGGGACTGTGCGGACATACAGGAGATGGTCAGGGACTGTGCGGACATACAGGAGATGGTCAGGGACTGTGCGGACATACAGGAGATGGTCAGGGACTGTGCGGACATACAGGAGATGGTCAGGGACTGTGCGGACATACAGGAGATGGTCAGGGACTGTGCGGACATACAGGAGATGGTCAGGGACTGTGCGGACATACAGGAGATGGTCAGGGACTGTGCGGACATACAGGAGATGGTCAGGGACTGTGCGGACATACAGGAGATGGTCAGGGACTGTGCGGACATACAGGAGATGGTCAGGGACTGTGCGGACATACAGGAGATGGTCAGGGACTGTGCGGACATACAGGAGATGGTCAGGGACTGTGCGGACATACAGGAGATGGTCAGGGACTGTGCGGACATACAGGAGATGGTCAGGGACTGTGCGGACATACAGGAGATGGTCAGGGACTGTGCGGACATACAGGAGATGGTCAGGGACTGTGCAGACATACAGGAGATGGTCAGACTGTGCAGACATACAGGAGATGGTCAGGGACTGTGCGGACATACAGGAGATGGTCAGGGACTGTGCGGACATACAGGAGATGGTCAGGGACTGTGCGGACATACAGGAGATGGTCAGGGACTGTGCGGACATACAGGAGATGGTCAGGGACTGTGCGGACATACAGGAGATGGTCAGGGACTGTGCGGACATACAGGAGATGGTCAGGGACTGTGCGGACATACAGGAGATGGTCAGGGACTGTGCGGACATACAGGAGATGGTCAGGGACTGTGCGGACATACAGGAGATGGTCAGGGACTGTGCGGACATACAGGAGATGGTCAGGGACTGTGCGGACATACAGGAGATGGTCAGGGACTGTGCGGACATACAGGAGATGGTCAGGGACTGTGCGGACATACAGGAGATGGTCAGGGACTGTGCGGACATACAGGAGATGGTCAGGGACTGTGCGGACATACAGGAGATGGTCAGGGACTGTGCGGACATACAGGAGATGGTCAGGGACTGTGCGGACATACAGGAGATGGTCAGGGACTGTGCGGACATATAGGAGATGGTCATGGTAATGAAAAGCAGAAACTCTCACCTGACTGTCAAGGTAACATCACATTGCAGCAGCACTCGCCAAACACTGGAGTCACAGCCACAGACGATCCCGGTGCAGACGCCAGACAGGACAGATAATCACTCCTCCAAGTCCTCCGTCCCCTACTACAAGCAGGAGAAGCCGACTGTCCACTCTGAGCGCCTGCTCTGCAGTGCAGTCTGGGAGGTGTAGTCTTTGCAGAGTGCAGGCACAGTCGAGTCTAGTGTGTGCTGAGCTGTGGAGAACTACATCTCCCATCATGCAATGTGGTGCCGGCTAGGACAGTGGTGGAGCCTGCTATTGGGTGCCGCCGCTGATGGGGATGTTACAGGGTGGAACTTCTAAAGTGTGCCGGTGATGTTCTGTTACGCTAATCTGACAGAACGCCGGCCCGCTCACCCTGCCAGCCTGGGGACACCGATCGTGACCGGGGGAAATTCCCTTCCACTCCCACACACAAGTTAGGCAATCTAGGCGGCCGCAAGGCCCCTATACACGCGGGGCCTTAGGCAACCGCCTACTTTGCCTAATTAGAGAGCCGCCTCCGAGTAGGGTTAAACCACAGTGGACTATTGGGAGCGGCCAGCCAGGAGTCAGTTGAAAGCTTCGCTACCACAGTTTGGAACAGGGAAAGGGAGGTAGGTATAATTGACATGCCTGGTCCAGGAAGGCTTTTTATCTTAATACATAGAATGCATTAAGATAAAAAACCTTCTGCATTTACAAATCTTTTAAGATAATTGTGTACATTATAACAGGCATTTTGTTTAGTAGTAAACCTTGTTGAAACTTTTAAAGTACCATTCAGTTCCAGTTTGTAAATGTTGAACACAGATCCTAATGGGAGTGCTGATTGCCACTTTAAACAAGCTGCAGCTTTCTGGGGAGGGTGACACAGCAGTACACTGATCTTCCCAGAGAAAGGTTGTGCAGGGGGGCGTGTCAGGACAAGTCTGATCATTGGAAGAGAGCAAGTTAGCTAGGGAACTGACCACAATGTGCTCTCCTGCTTAGTGTGGTCAGTTTGTTATGAAAGCAGAGAGGCTGGTAGGAACACCGGGGATTTCACATAAAGGAAGCAATACAAAGAACATACAAGTACATGGTACAACAGGCAAATATAAGGAATATGAAAATGTTGGGGTAACACTTTAAGATCTTACAGAACAAGGGGCTTGTTGAAGAGAGACTACTACCTGCAAACAGAGAACAAGGGTCCTCCTATGCAGCAATCTAGAAGGGCACAGGCTTTTCTACTCTGTTGCTGTGGCTGCACTCTAATGGAAACCAGCTGTAAGATTTTGTTTTGATGCACTTGGAATGTATTTAGCTACATTTGTACTAAAAAGTTTAATTAGGCTTTTATCTGGCAACATCATCTAGTGGTTATCCTTTCATTCTCATCATTTACAGTCCTTCCACACATGCTATAAATAAAAAGGAAAGGACTCGATAAATAACAAATTAAAATTAAGGGATGTTTCAAATGTTCTGTGCATGACTCATTTGCATCTAAACATTTGAACAGAAAATAATTATGCAGCATCTAACCAAGAAAACGTCTTGTTTATACCCATATAATGTATCAATTAATATTTGTATGCAAAGTTGTAAAAACCTTACTTCACCCCGGGTCACACTGAGGAGGTGCGAATTTAAAGCGGTACATGGTGCGAATTGCAATGCGAACTCTACTTAGCATGTGCATTTTCCATGCAAACTTGCGAGGGGAGTGGTCACATCTGATTTTATTTTCTATAAAATCTAGGCATAAAAAATAACAATGTAGCGGTGCCCCGTGGGGGTCGCTGCGTGTTTTAGTTCCACACATCACACTGCTTGGCCAGGCATTCACTTCAGACACACTTTGCCAGTCAATGAACAGTCCTTTAGCTTGTTTTTGTTGTTTGTTTTTTTTAGGGGATTACATTTGGATGGGGAAAAGGGTCATGGGATGCCCAAATAATGAATCTTGCTTGTTTGAACAAAGCTAGTTGAATCTATTTTGACAGTCTCTAAAGCTCCACATTCCTCCATTGAGATCCCATTGCTTTCTCTACTGCACATTCCTAAATTGCGGTCTCCATTAGCACATGGTTAGGCCTCACTCTGAATAAGTCACAACAGTTCAATAATAGCCATTCACTGGCAGGGGTCTGCAGTCCCCTTTGGTGTAGCAACCAATAGCGATGAAAAAGGACATTTGTGCTAACAAACTTGGTGGACTACTAATCCCAGAAAGTCCGGTGCAAATCCTGTCAACCCTTCTGGCTGCAGAAACTTAACTTCAACGACACCGCAGTCTCTCCCTCTGGCTTCACATTTAATCCTGGCATGTCCCTCCCAGAGCTTCTCACTCACCGACCCCGGAATGGATCCCTCCTGAATGACTTGCCTGGCAGTGCTCCCCACGGTCCTCCTTCTGCTCCAGGACACCTCTCAATCACTGTGTAGAGAGAGACTCCCTCCCTCAAGGGATATGCCCCCTGCCAATCCTAGTTGGGGATTGGTCAGGGCTCCCAGATACACTCCATGTTACTCTCACCCTCTGCCCTGCCTCTTTTCCAGAACCCTCTGGAAACAAAAGGAGGTGCCAGAGAGATGAAGTACAGTGGAACCTTGGGTTTATGAGCATAATCCGCTCCAGGAGAATGCTTGAAATCCAAAGCACTCCCATATCAAAGCGGGTTTCCCCATAGAAGTCAATGGAAACAAAGATAATTTGTTCTGCATTGACTTCTATTGCATGCAATACCGCATGTAGCCAGAGGTGGTGGGGCAACAGAGAGCCTCGTAAATAATCGGGGACAGCTCGGCTGAACTCGGAAACCCTCGGAAACTCTCAGAAACTGAGTATTTCCGAGTGTTTCCGAAAAGGCTCCGAACGGCTCCGAACCGTTCCGAGTGTCACCGGCGCCCCCGCATCTGTGGCCAAATGCGGTACTGCACACCCCATTAGCCTGAATTCTGCCCATTTTGCAAGACAAAAGTTAAAAAGTTGCTCGTCTTTAAAAACGCTCGTTAACCGCGTTACTCGTTAACCAAGGTTCCACTGAACAGATCAATCACCTGCTGCTACACTAAACCACTCCCCAGCCCCCAGATCAAAAACAAACAGGCCTAGCTCACAGCTAGTCCTGGCTAAATTCACCTGCACTGGCTGTAAAAACACAAACAACTACCTCTAGCAACCTACCTAAGGTAGAGGGTGCTACAAAAATAATAATTTGCAGTAATGTGAACACTGGACTGCAATTTCAACCCGGTCCCATAGAAGTCTATGGAGCTGAAATTCGCACCGCACTAAACTCACACAGGACCCTTTTTTGAACCGGATCAAATTTGCACCGCATATACAGTATGTGAACAGCCTTCATTGAAAATAATGCTTTACATGACATGCGAATGCTTTTCGGATCACCTCTGATCTACAACTTCATCTCAGCTATGCCTCTATACAGAACGTGTTTTTTAATAGTGTTTTTTTGGTCACAAGCAAAATCATTTAACTGCTAACTGATGTATAATAACACTTATACCTTGCATCAGCCTGTTGATAAGCAGAGAGCTTAGTGACAGAGAAATGAATTCATCATAGTTACATAGTTAGTCAGGTTGAAAAAAGACACAAGTCCATATAGTTCAACCATAAAAAAAAAAAATATAAATGAAATAAAAAAAAAAAAAAAAAAAAAAAATATCATACAATCCCATATACCCACAGTTGATGAGAGGAAGCGAAAACCCCCCCAGAAAAAAGCAGGATCCAATTTGCTACAACAGGGGAAAAAATTCCTTCCTGATCCCAGGGAGGCAAATCGGATTTTCCCTGGATCAACTTTACCTATAAATGTTAGTACCCAGGCCTTTCTTAAAGCAATCTACTGAGCTGGCCAGAACCATCAGTTGGATGCGGTCTTTTACTGTCCAATCACAGGATGATAGAGATCACAGGTGTAGATGCAGCGCTACGATATCCAGTTGCCGACCGCCTCACAACGATATACGTTGGCAGAATGGCACGGCCAGGCAGAATCACGTACCTGTATGTGATCTGCCTCCCGCGGGCGGGTGGGTCCGATCGGACCCCCCCCTCTGCCCGAGGCGGTCGGCATTTCTCCCCCGGCGATCGGAGGCGGCCATCCATTCATGGCCCCCCCTCCCAATCGCTCCCGGCCAATGAAATAATTCCTCTGCTGCTGTATAGTAAACAGCAGCAGAGGAAATGATGTCATCTCTCCTCGGCTCGGTATTTTACGTTCCGGCGCCGAGGAGAGAAGACATCCGAGTGAGTGCACAACACACACACAGTAGAACATGCCAGGCACACATTCCCCCCCCCCCCCCATCACCCCTCCCCCCCGTCACACTGACACCAAGCAGTTTTATTTTTTTATTTTTTTTCTGATTACTGCATTGGTGTCAGTTAGTGACAGTGTGGTAGGGCAGTTACTGTTAGCCCCCTTTAGGTCTAGGGTACCCCCCTAACCCCCCCCAATAAAGTTTTAACCCCTTGATCACCCCCTGTCGCCAGTGTCACTAAGCGATCTTTTTCTGATCGCTGTATTAGTGTCACTGGTGACGCTAGTTAGGGAGGTAAATATATAGGTTTGCTGTCAGCATTTTATAGCGTCAGGGACCCCCATATACTATCCAATAAAGGTTTTAACCCCTTGATTGCCCCCTAGTTAACCCTTTCACCACTGATCATCGTATAACCGTTACGGGTGACGCTGGTTAGTTAGTTTATTTTTTATAGTTAAGGCACCCGCCGTTTATTACCTAATAAAGGTTTAGCCCCCTGATCACCCGGCAGTGATATGCCTCGCCCCAGGCAGCGTCAGGTTAGCGCCAGTACCACTAACACCCACACACGCAGCATAGGCCTCCCTTAGTGGTATAGTATCTGAACGGATCAATATCTGATCTGATCAAATCTATACTAGCGTTAGCGGGATCAGCCCAGATACCTGCTAGCACCTGCGTTTTGCCCCTCCGCCCGGCCCAGCCCACCCAAGTGCAGTATCGATCGATCACTGTCACTTACAAAACACTAAACGCATAACTGCAGCGTTCCCAGAGTCAGGCCTGATCCCTGCGATCGCTAACAGTTTTTTTTGTAGCGTTTTGTTAAACTGGCAAGCACCAGCCCCAAGCAGCGTCAGGTTAGCGCCAGTACCGCTAACACCCACGCACGCACCGTACACCTCCCTATTAATTTATTATTAATAAATATACGCTTATTAACATTTTTTTTTACCAAAGACATGTGGCCGAATACATTTTGGCCTAAATGTATGAATAAAATTGAGTTTATTGGATTTTTTTATAACAAAAAGTAGAAAATATCATTTTTTTTTCAAAATTTTCTTTTTCTATTTATAGCGCAATAAATAAAAAAAGCAGAGGTGATCAAATACCATCAAAAGAAAGCTCTATTTGTGGGAAGAAAAGGACGCAAATTTCGTTTGGGTACAGCATTGCATGACCGCGCAATTAGCAGTTAAAGCGACGCAGTGCCAAATTGTTAAAAGTGCTCTGGTCAGGAAGGGGGTAAATCCTTCCGGGGCTGAAGTGGATATGCCCAGGGAACAGCAAAATTTACATTGTGCAGCATTCTCTTGTGGTTTCAGCCCAGCCATGGAGACTGAGTCAAGCTTTACATCTATGCGGTTTTCAGGCATGTTTTGCATTTTTATGTGCAGTTTTCATGCGTCCCCCCCCTCTCTTTAAACACGCTGTGTATAGCTGGTTGCTAAGGAGCAGACCGGGAAGCCGGCCGCCGTGTCCTTAACAACTGATGAGTCATCAGCTGTCAGCAAGCTTCCCCACTGACAGCTGAATATGAAATAAAAATAATAAAGAGGAAAAAAAAAACAGCATGTGGTCCCCCCCAAATCCATACCAGGCTTTTCAGGTCTGGTATGTATTTGAAGGGGAACCCCATGCCAAAAAAAAATAAAATGCAATTTATACACCACCACCACAAAGCACCTTGTACCCACGTTGATAGGGACATGGGCCTCTTGACCACAACCCTAGGCAGTGGGGGCCTGTGGGCAGGGGCTTATCGGAATCTGGAAGCCCCCCTTTAACAAAGGGCCCCCCCCCCCCCAGGTCCTGCCCCCCCCCATGTGAATGAGTATGGGCTACCAAAAAAAAAAAAGTGTAAAAAGTGAAGACACAAGAGTTTGTTTTTTATTTTTTTAATAAAGAGCTTGTCAATGTCCTCCAATGTAGATCCATCTCATGCCGCACCCACAAAAAAAAGCTCCGCCCACGATGAAGGCTTACTGCCGACTGCCTGCTCCTCCATGTGACATTTCTTAAATAACTAATTGGCCGAATCACCCCATGATGTCAGCAGGTGACCCCGCCTCCTTGTGATATCCCCGACCGGTTCATGCTGACCCTTTCCAAAAAAAAGAAAACTACATCCATAGGAAACCATGTTAATGGATTGTAGTGTCTTTTTGCAAAACGCACCCAAAAAATGCATAGGTGTGAACGCAGTGTCAATAGACACATTTTCACCTCATCAAGTCAACACCAGTAAAAGCACTTTGAGGCAGGGTTCACATATGTGCGGCTGTGGGTTCGTGCCTGGGGTCCGGTGCATGTCTGTTCACCAATTCAGGTCCGAATTTTTGCCTGGACCGGACCTAAAAGACACACAGGACCTTTTGCAATCCAGACCATCATTCCTTAGTGGTAGTATTACTACCACTTCTACTGAATTGCAGGTTCCAATTCAGAGTTGTGGTTTCAAGGATGGTGGCGTCCACTGCAAAGATGCATCCATGGCCCTAGGCAGCTAAATGTAAACAATGGGGCCAGGTGTGATGGCTGATTTCATTGACCAAATACAGCCACGTGGCTGTAACAATTTAAATTTCCAAACTTTATCTGTTCAAACATCTCTCAAACAGAACCCAGGCACCTTCAACCCTCATTGTAAGCTTTTATAAACTGGCTGAAACTTCAAGTATAACTAAAAGTCAAAACTTTTTTTTTTTTTTTTTCGTTTTGGATAGAGGGGAGAAGGATTAGAACTTATGGCAGTTCTTATTGTGGTCTGTGTCCCCATTAGGGAGATTCATCCTCTTTATTTGTCCTGTTTACCATTAGCATTGAAAGTGAAAGTAAAAGAAAATCCCAAATTAAAGTAATAGAGCAAATCTTCCAATGGTGACATTAGCTCTGGTGACCTGAGAGTCCCCAAGAAATTCCCTTAATTTGCATGGATTTCCTTTCACTTCTTGTTTGGCTATGGGACAGGAAGTGAAATACCTGTAATGGGACAAAGATGGCAAAAATAAACCTTACAGGGGTTATAACCTTTTCCTGCTCTATTCAATATAATAACTTTTGCCTCTAGTTCTACTTTTAGCCTTTGTTGTGATTTTAAGGATGAAATACTTACCAGTACATGCAGCTAGAGAGATCATTGATGGCTTGTTTTAAAGTTCTTTTTCTGTTTGTTGAGAGTCTGTAATGACTTTTTAATCCCTTTCCTACTAGTGGCTTAGCATGTTGGCTGGAACTGTGGGAAAAAAAAAAAAAAAAAACCACACACCACACACACACACACCTTTCCATATGCAGCACCATCTAGTGTGCTAGAATGTTAGTGTGGGGAAATTTTAGTTTGGCTCAGGGCCATGCCTGGGCTATGAATCTGGGTCAGGGTTTAGTGAATCAGGGCTAGGTGACTCATCTTAGCAGCTTCTCCCTGTTTTCTGGAACTTTGGAGTATGTTGTGGACATATTGGGTCGAAGCTAGGATTAGCTGCTTGGAATATTTATTAGGGCCTCAGTCAATCCCCAGTGAAAGGCTGACAGGGGACAGGCCACCTCATAAATAGGTTATGAGTCATGCCAGGGGGATTGTGACCTCGGGCCTGGAAGATTCCTACCAAAAAACACACAGAGGAAGTTCTATTACACAACTCAGGGATCTCGGGTTCCTGCCTTTAATGGGCTTTTGCTTCACCTAAGTGACTGTCAGGCAATTAGTGTTCCAGCTGGGTCCTGCAAGCATTTGTGTGCAGGAGTGAAGGTGGAGCTGTATATAGGAAGAGTTGTCCCTGAAGTTGTTGTGGTTGAGGTCAAATGGGCATCCCATAACCTCCCATCCCTAGCAAAGTTATTACCCTCAATAAAACAAGAAACAAAGTTGCAGACTGTTCTGACTCAACTTGGTGTGCCTGGCTGTGCAGGGTGAGGGATCCCAGTATACTTGGGGCTCCTTAGGGGTTGCGCTACACATATAGGAAAATCCCTAGGTCACAACAATGATGTTGGATGATATTTGCATTCATGTAAGTGAATGCAACATGTCTGAATTTTTAGTGATCACGAACTTGTCAAAAAAAAAAAAAAAAGTTCACGGTCATGCTAATTTGTGCTCTTATCTACTCAACCTGATCTTTTACCAGGTACGCAAGAAGAAAGAAGACTGATCAGAGTGTTCTGGTGGAGGGGCCGCCCCCGTCAGAACACAACAGCTCAGTGGGGAAGAACATTGCACTATATAGATGTCGAAATAAGCAAAGAAAGGGGAATAAAGCTTTTCTCAATTATAACACTTCCAATATTTTAACAAAAAAAGTAGAGGTCTCTTGCATACACTTGAAAATATAATGGAAATCCCCATCGCCAGCCTCAAGGTGCCAATGCACACTTCGGCTCCTACTATAATCACTAGAAGCACCCATACTGAGACCTATATAGTAAGGAATAGGACAGACTCAAATCTTACACATGTATGATTTGAGCAGAGGAAAAAGACTAAATGTAAAAAGTGCAATAAATATACAACATACCAGGAAATTCACAATGGGCCAACTACTATGTACACAATACAGAAGTTCCTATTTACAAACTATTTCCTATTTTATAAACACATAAAACCCAATTTATTCCTCTCTCTATTTATAAATACGTGGGAAAGCCAGGATGCCTCTGTTCCATTGATGTTCTATTCTAACCAACACTGGGGTAGCATTCTACAAAAGGTCTTCCATTGTGAAGGAATATTTTACAATGCAGAATGACAAGCAGAAAGTACAGCCCTACCCTAGAGACACAATCTGGAAGCCTGCCAAATAGGACTTTAAAGGATTGTGAGAAAAGTATAGAACTCAAAAGTGAATCTAAAGCCAAAACCTTTTTTTTTTTTTTTTTTTTTTTTTTTTTAAAGGGGGAGGTTTGGTTTAGAGGTAAAACCCCTGTTAGGCCTTTATTACTGTCTGTGTTTCTGATAGGGAGATTCACCCTCTCTATTTGTCCTGTGGGCCATTGTCTTTGGAACTATATACACGAGGGAAAATCTAAACTTTTGATATTTTAACGGATGTGGAAATTTAGAAATGGGGGACATCTGTTCTAGTGACAAACTAAAGGGACATTTTCCTTACTTTGGACAGATTTACTCTTACTTCTTGTTGTGTCTACAGGACAGGGAGTAAAAGGGAAATATCCACACTGGGACACAGATGGGGAAAAAAAAAAAAAAAGTTTTGATGAAACACCCCCTCGTGGAGAAGGTTAAGCCAAAAAACATTTTTAAATGTATTTTTTTTTTTATTATTAACCCCCTTCCTTCCCAGACCAATTTTCAGCTTTCAGCGCTCTCACTTTAAAATGATAATTAGTCATGCTGCACTGTACCCAATTTTTTTTTTTTTAATCATTTTGTTCACACAAATAGAAACTTGTTCACCACTGGGTTTTTATTTTTTTGCGATATAATATACACCACATGTGTGAGACTTTTCCACAGCCTGGCCACATACAGAGGCCCAACATCCAAGTAGCCCTTTCAGGCGTTCTAGGAGCATAAATTACCCATCAAATGTCATGACTACCTTTCACACTTTTCAATGTCCTGGAGCACCAGGACAATGGAAACCCCCACACATTGACCCCATTTTGGAAAGCAAACACCAACATATATTCTATGAGGCATAATGAGTCTTTTGAAAATGTAATTTTTTTTCCCCACAAGTTAAAAAAAAAAAGGGGGGGGGGGGTAGAAAGAAAATGAAAAAAAAAAACAAATGTTGTGAATTTATAAAATTTTTCTAACACATGGCAAAATTTACACCCCAAAATACATTCTGCTACTCCTCCTGAGTATGCAGATACCACGTGTGAGACTTACACAGCCTTTGGATATTACACATCTAAAGTCCTGATTAGTTATTACATTTTGAAGGCCCTAGAGCACCAGGACAATGGAAGTACCCACAAAATTACCACATTCAACAAATGTTGAATGTGTGCAGATGTTGATCACGGGGACAGTTGTGTTTTACTGTGTGGGGACACTGTTTTGACACTTACTGTGTGATCAGTGAGTGTAAAGTGCTTTACACTCACTGATCCCCACCGGCAACAGACCGGCTTGCCTTCTCCTCACTGACATGCTCCGTGTGAGGAGAAGCAGAACCAATCAACTGACTGCTGACTCTGTATACATCACACAATGGCTGTGATTGGACACAGCCATCATGTGATCAGGAGGGCCAATCACAGAGCCCTCCTGCCAAGCAGTGATGCGCTGTGTCTGGGGGACACAGGCAGACTGGGATTGCGCTCCTTCTGAGGAATGTTCAGAATCGTCTGCTCAGGACTACACACCCACCCGGCCGTTTATGTACAGTGGCCAAGTTGGAAGAAGTTAAATACCCCTCCATCATTCTTTTGCTAGAATTTTTACATACAGTTTCACAAAAATGTACTGCAATACAAGGCAAGGTTGACCACTTTCAGTGGAAAATTACCTCCCTGCTAATTGTGAGGTTTCCTAATATAACAACCCTTCTTGCTGCCATGCATTGGCTCATTTGAGTGGTTAGTGCCAACTCCAAAATTCCCCCCTATCCTTCCCCCCTCATCTTTTTCTCTCCATCTTCCCATATCTTCTTTCTAAGCCTCCTATCTCAACCCATCTTCCACTGGTCCACTGCACACTGGTCATTTGGTGGAGGGAGGATTAGGGTGTGGTCTTTTTCAGGGGTTGGGATTTGCCCCTTAGTTCCAGTGAAGGGAACTCTAAAAAGTAGTCAGCATACCAAGAAATTTTGGACAATTTTATGCTCCCAACTTTGTGGGAACAGTGTGGGGGATGGCCCATTCCTGTTCCAACATAACTGCACAAAGCAAGGTCCATAAAGACATAGATGAGCGAGTTTGGGGTGGAGGAACTTGACTGGCCTGACGTCAACTCGATAGAACACTTTTGGTATGAATTAGAACGGAGACTGCAAGCCAGGCCTTCTCGTCCAACATCAGTGCCTGACCTCACAAATGCTCTTCTAGAGGAATGGTCAAACATTCCCATAGACACACTGCTGAACTTTGTGGACAGCCTTCCCAGAAGAGTTGAAGCAGTTGTAGCTGCAAAGGGTGGGCCAACTCACTATTGAACTCTACAGACTAAGACCGGGATGCCATTAAAGTTTATGTGCATGTAAGGGCAGGCACCCAATTACTTTTGACAATGTAGTGTATGAGTAGAAGCCACTTGTGTTATTGTTTTGCCAAATTTTATTGAATGTAAGAATACACATTACACAAGTAATTGGAACTAAAACTAGCAATCATCAGTTATGCATCACTACAATATTTACAAAAAGTCTTTCGTCCTGCACTTAGCTTTTTCAAAATCTGTAACTCACTCATCAATATGTATCATTTTGTGGACACACAAAGTGCTCTTAGAGCGCCACGGCATTCTTGCCAGGAAGTGGGAGCAGGTAACTGTCAAAACTAGGTACCCAATCCCCCCCAAAAAGTGACAAATGTGGCAGTGGAGGGGGGCAGGTGCAAACAAGCAGAGCCTCCCCTTTTGGGTGCAGCTCCGCTTTAACACCTGAAAAGTTATCAGCAAGCCCTTCATCATGCAATACAATTGCCTGCGGAGATGGAGGGAGACATGACTGAAGCTTGGCAAAGGCTGCAAACTGGACAATTTCCTCAACGAGCACACTACTGAAGTCCGGAGGGAAAATAAGTTTCATTTTTTTAGTCTGGGGGAATTGCCCTTTTTGCACTCTTATAAATCCGGCACTGCCCTACCTCTACAAATAAAACAGAACTCTGCATGATGCTGCATGATTACATGTACTAAATATTGCCTTTCAAATTGTATGATTACATATTCAATTTTTATATACACCTGATCTATGTAACCAATGCTTGTTTTAGGTTGTTTCAATAAAAACTATTAAAAGAAGAAGAAAGTTTTGAATGAATTTACTTGCCCGGAGTTGTTTTTTATATCCCATTCTATGAACAACCCATCTGTGTGGGATCAAAACCATGATGACAAATTAGGAACAAATGGAAGATATTGTCTCCATCTAATTATTCTTGAACCATTGATACTAAGTTTCCTTACCTTAATCAGATGTTCCATAGCATCATGTGTTAGACACGTATAGTTCTTCAGGAAGTCCAACCGATGGCGTTCCGTTTCCTCCTTTACATTTGACTCTGATTCTTGTTCCAGCATCTGAAAAACCATCGCCCCAGCCAGAAGGTATGTGAAAAATCCAGCTGCCAGCAGGGCACTTTTTAAAAGCCCAGAAAGCAGTTTGCCTCTCTTCTTACCAGTGCTTCTTTTTTCAACTGTTTCCATTGTCACAGCACTTAAGCGGACTATGAGAATTAAGAAACACAGTGCCCTATATAGAATATACCTGAGCGTTTGTTTGGAGGGTCAATGTCCTGGTTTTCCCAATGGGAGTCCGTTTATGGAAGCAAAAGACTTCACGGGGAGAGTTAGGGAGGAGCGATGAGCTCTTGCTGTAAACTCTTTGTACTTTGAATTCTGACACAGTTTACATTTCCTGCAAATATAAGCAGGACAGAACAATTATTACGCAATAAGTTGAAGTGACATGTACTAATAAAAGAAATTCTTATCATAGTTTAGAGGTTGTATGTGCCTTTTATTGTATCTGGTAATAGAATAGGTGCCATCTGCTAGAGAAGACCCATATTATCTGTGGTTTTATAAAGGACAAAAGAAAATGAGCTGAACAGCCCTGTCACTTATTTCAGAACTTCAAATGAAAGGTGCACATGGCATATTTGGCAGCGATGCTTATTAATTCTATGTATTTAAATAGCAATGTCAGAAAAAGCTTTCAGTATAGTATTACTTCCACAGGCACACAATAGCATCAAGCTATTATTTAATGATTTTGGCTTACGAAAGGATATCTGGGTATAACACTGCAAGAACATAACGTGTTTTAAAGTTCAAATCCACCTCTCAAACTTAAAATATCTATTGTCCAGAATTTCCAAAAATAAAAAAATACTCTCACTACCATACTCATCTCCTCGCCTGCACTGTCCCCTGCAGACTACTCCAGATGTCCAGTGCTGCTTTGTCTTCCAGACTGAATGATGGCCAGCGTTCTAGAACTCACATGCAAATAATAAAGGGAGTGAGTGAGGAGATTCTTCAATTAACTAGTTAGTAGTCCCCAGCTGGATCAATTCCCATATCTTTAAACTCTGATTATAATAACCTCGCCTTGAAAACTGAGATAAACTGGAAAGTAACCAGATTACCACTATATACAAAAGTAACAAAGCATTTCTTATGTCACTGCAAACATCAACAGGCATTTAATATCACCCTAATCCTGCATGGCCAATGTATGAATATATACAGTATCTAGTGGACTTGGGTCTAAGGGCCCTTTTAAACTGATATGCTTTTCCTGCGTTTTTGACTTGCAAGAAAAACGCTGACATTTTTTTCCCCTTTAAATTCTATGGGATTTTTCCCACCCCTGCGCTGGGGGGGGGGATTTTTAAAAGTCCTGCTTGCTGCATCTTTGGTGCGGTTTTGAAAACTGCACGAAAAACCCAGGTTTCCATCTAAATTACTGGAAATTGCAGTAAAAACACACCTGCAATTTGTGTTTTTGAGCCACATATCAATTTTTCATAGGTGCAAGTGGCCCAAAAATGCACAGGAAACAATTTTACTGCAATTTTGCTACAGAGCCGTGTGAAAGGGGCCTAAATGGAACCTACTTGCTTGTATGTCCACCTTAAATTTCTTTTCAAGAAGGAAGGCAAAGTTTATAAGGACCTTTGTAAATGTCCTTATTTAAAAAGAGACAGAGATCAACTTATCAGATGTAATTTGCGGTGATTCTCCTTCAATTTCAAGTATGTAGTATAAAGCAATCTTGCATATGATATTTGAGTTTACTTGTTTTGGAAATACCAATAAAAGGACTGCTTGTTTTTACCAATTCAACTGGCTGATGTTCCCAGGCTACATCAGATATACATTATATTGTCAAAAGTATTGGGACACCTGGCTTTACACGCACTCTGTGCAGGCCAGTCAAGTTCCTCCACCCCAAACTCACTCATCCATGTCTTTATGGACCTTGCTTTGTGCACTGGTGCGCAGTTATGTTGGAACAGGAAGGGGCCATCCGCAAACTGTTCCCACAAAGTTGGGAGCATGAAATTGTCCAAAATTTCTTGGTATGCTGACTCCTTAAGAGTTCCCTTTACTGGAGCTAAAGGACCAAGCCCAACCCTTGAAAAACAATCCCACACCATAATCTCCCCTCCACCAAATGATTTGAACCAGTGCACAAAGCAAGGTCTATAAAGACATTGATGAGCGAGTTTGGGGTTGAGGAACTTGACTGGCCTGCACAGTCCTGATCTCAACCCGATAGAACACATTTGGGATGAATTAGAGTGGAGACTGCGAGCCAGGCTTTCTCGTCCAACAGCAGCGACTGACCTCACAAATAAGCTTCTGGAAAAATGGTCAAACATTCCCACATACTCCTAAACCTTGTGGACAGCCTTCCCAGAAGAGTTGAAGCTGTTATAGCTGCAAAGGGTGGGCCAACTCAATATTGAACTCTACAGACTAAGATTGGGATGCTATTAAAGTTCATGTGCGTGTAAAGGCAGGCGTCCCAATACTTTTGACAATATAGTGTGTGTGTGTGTGTGTGTGTGTGTGTGTGTGTGTGTGTGTGTGTGTGTGTATATATATATATATATATATATATATATATATATATATATATATATATATTTTTTTTTTTTTTTTTTTTTCCTTTTTATAGTCATACAGAGATTGTGAGCAAAGGTAATAGCGGCATAGGAAGGTTCCAGTTCTCCTGGAAACCTCCCCGCTTGGGCTCAGACTGGCCAGGCCATATTCCGCTCCACAAAACAAATGCTGTCAATTCGGCTGAGATCTGCTCTCCTACAATCTGCCTTCCGCTGGGCTTGTTGTGAATTGTTATAGTCTGACTACAGTACAAGTTCTTTTCATTTGCAACTGAACTGTGTGTGAGTTACTGCCGCTGGAGGATGATGCCTGTCAAGTGGTGATGCCTGTGCCGGAAGAGGACCAGGAAACACTGAAGCAAATTGTAACACACCTAGAAGACCTGTTCAGAGAAAACGTGATGGTTCCAGAGCGGAGGCACAGATTCTTTGTCCGGAGACTAAAAAGTATGATCTGCTGCATATGAAAAAGCCTTGGCTCCCTCACTCTGTCTCAACTCGCCTTGGACGTGGCTTCCCTGAAACAGCAAGTGTCCACACTTAAACAGGATTCGGCCCCTCCTTCTAAGGGTGAGAACCTGTTATGGAGGGACCAGAAGGAAAACCATACCCAACACACAGGTCGGAGTTGTCTGGACAACCCCCAAACAAGAAGTAGTTTGGTCCCTCCCCATTGGGACCCACAAAAAGCTGAAAGGGGCCACCATGATGATAGAACCCCAGTGGCACCTGGAGAGTGGCTGGTTGCACGCACTGGGGACCACCTTGATTGCACTCCCCAACCATGCCACCCTGGAAGACCTGTATGTGGTACCCTGTCACTGTATCTCAGACGTTCAGCCTGGGGTAGAGACCAAATATGCTCTGCTTCAGACAGCTATGGCCTCGCTGGATGAGTCACAATACAAGCTAATGCTCGAACAGCTAGTCATTGCTTTCCAGCACTATTCCCTACCACAACAGGGTTCGCCCACACAAACTACTAGAGAAGCACCTGTAGGTCTTTGCCACCAGCGCGAAGGACATTGCTCCCTTGGTTCTGGTGAGAAAGAAAGATGGAAGCCTGCAAGTCTGTGTGGACTATCACAAGTTGAATATCTGTACCCACTGGGATGCCTACTTGTTAATCCGGGTGGAAGAATTATGGCATTGGGGCAGGTCAAGTACTTCCCCACCCTTTATTTGGCGGGCGGCTACTGGCAAATCCTGGTAAGAGTTTAGGATCATGAAAAGCCTTTATCCCATGCCCTTTGGGCTGAACAATGCTCCCAATACTTTTTAATGCTTAATGGACAGGTGCTTGGGAGACTTTAATTTCGAGACTGTACTAGTTTATCTGGACAATATCATCATTTTTCTCCATAATTTTTTGAGGACCAGGTTCAACGCTTGGACCGGGTGTTGGTGAAGAATACCAAGAATAAGAGAGACAGTAAACTGGAACCAAAATGGGAGCATACCCCCAATCGGGTGGAGAAGCAGCCTTTCCCTCCAACTCTGGTGCATGATATAGTTTCACAAGAGCCTAATCACATCAAAAGATGTCTCCATCCTAACTTGCTGAGGCCTTGTGTGCTGAGTGGTGACTGTTCTACCAGAAAGCTGAAGGCAGAGTCGTTTAACACCACAGATATTCCAACAGTACAGGAAGTGCCTGAAGAGTGGTGCCTGCCCCCTCTCCTACTCGAGTCTCTGGTTCCTGACATTCTAGTGGCAAAGATCCCCAGCCCAGTGTTTGTAGTACTCTGTGCGGTAGCTGGACTGTCCACAGGCTGTCTGGATCTGTCTGGGGAATTGGTTCTAGGCCCAAGCGAAGAGGATGTGGGGGTGCAGACAGCCCTCACCCTCCTGTGGCACCCAGGTAACTATGACCTGAAGCTGAATACTTGCAACCAGATTGACCCTTTACGGTCTAACTGCAGGCAGCTTCCTGCAAGATATTGCAAATATGTTGTTCAAAGTTTTTCTGCTGTGATTTAGGTTCATGGCATTTCTCTTGTTACTTGATACTGTGTGGGTAGTGTAGGGACAGGTCACCCATCTGTTAGGGACAGTAAAAGCAGCAAGGAAAGGTTCCAGACAAATAGAGAAAGGCTCCACCACTTTACCTGGAAACCTCCCCGCTTGGGTTAGGACTGGCCAGGCTGCATTCCACCCCTCAAGACAGATGCTGTCAGTTTGGCTGAGATCTGCTCTGCTACAATCTGCTGTTCATCTGTAAGTGTTCCCAGTCAGGCTGCCTTCCACTGGCTTGTATTCTGACTACAATACAAGTTCTTTCTATTTGCAACTGGCATGTGTGTGAGTTAGTGCCGCGCACCACGCGTAAATCTTTTGACCAGTGCATTAGGTTAATAAAGAACGCACTGTCTGAGTGACTGATAAAAATATGAATATCAGGAAGTCATGAGGAGAAAGATATCACATGTACAAAGTAGCATACAGTGTGACTCTTTCAGGGTTTTATTTCTGTATATGTCTCTGCAGGGGTGATTTACCTACTCTTTTTGGCATTTTGTACGTATGGGAAAAGGCTCTATCTTATGTTAGAGGTGTGGAGCACATATACACTGTTGGTGATCCCATATATGGAAGGATAAGAGAGCGGGTTGTTTTTGCAGATGCAAGTGAGCCCAAGGGAAATCTTGGAGAACATACATGTAGGATTGTAAGGATTCTTATAAAGCCTGGTACACAGTTTTTTTGTTCAGCCGCCACACTAAAGCCTAATAGTTTCTTGCTGCTCTATTGTGTTCTGACAGAGGGATATCCCCCCCCCCCCTGCCAGAACACTCCGGTCAGCCAGCGTTCTCAGCCATCGGCTGAGAGCACTGATCGGGAGCCAGTCGGCAGACCTTTTTTGGTTATGCCCCAGCCGGCTTCTGTCAGACCAGCTGCAGTACACAGGCTGATGCCACTCGGCACTGGGCCCATGTGTACTAGGCTTAACTGGGATTTTGGCAGCGCCTTCTTTTTTTGCTGGAACAGTGGTTACCACCATAGATAGACTTTTTGTTGTTGCATTTTTTCAGTGATACTGTTGTTAATTTCTATATTTCACTTTGTTCCTCATTCTATAAGTCAATAAATGGACCATTTAAGTCAGGGGGTCTCCAAACGGTCGAAACAAGGGGCCAGTTTACTGCTCTTCATACTTTAAGGACTCGGACTGTGGCCAGTTAGAAAATGCCCCAACATTAGTGGGTGGTCAGCAGAAGTAAAAAAAAAAATACATCATTAGAGTCAGTGGGAGGAATTCTTCCCCCTCATTGGTGTCAGTGGGAGGAATAGTGCTCCATCATTGGTGTCAGTGGGAGAATTAGTTCCCCATCATTGGTGTCAGTGGGAGCATTAGTTCCCCATCATTGGTGTCAGTGGGAGCATTAGTTCCCCATCTCTGGTGTCAGTAGGAGGAATAGTACCCCATTGTTGGTTTCAGTAGGAGGATGATACCCCCATTGTTGGTGTCAGTAGGAGGAATAGTGCCCCAAGGGCCGGATAAAGGCAAGCAAAGGGCCACATCCAGCTGGGCACAGTTTGGAGACCCTTGATTTAGGTGATATGGTGATATTTTGTGCACATTTGGTTTGGGTCACACTTTTGCTGCACAATTCATAAATATCAGAAATAAGATCATACCCAGGGCATATTCAGTATAATCTATGCAACTGTACCGACTATAAAACAGACCTATATTGGGTATTGGGTAATCCTTCTTCTCGTGTGTACATGTGTGTGTGTGTACATGTCTGTGTACGTGTGTGTTTGTGTACATGTCTGTGTGTACGCGTCTGTGTGTCATATGTACACATGTGGGGGGTGCTGCGAACGTACAGATGTGAGGGGGGCCGAGAGCATACAAATGTGAGGGGGGACGAAAGCATACAGGTGTGAGGGGGGCCGAAAGCATACAGGTGTGTGTGTGGGGGGGGCTGAGGCACTGAAGGACTTGAGATGGCTAGTGGGCGGATTTGGTGGGATGGCCAGTGGGCGGGCCCTGGGGAAGGTTGTTGGTCAGGCCCAAGGGGGCCCAGGCCTAAAGCTGTGTAAGTGGCCCCACAATTTCTGATGGCTGCTCTGCCATAAATACTTCCCTCTGCCTGTCCGTGGATGTAAAGTACACTGATTCGCGCATGAGACGACTAGGCTTTGACCACAATCTCAATGTGAGAGCATATAATTAATATGAAATATGGATAAAATACTTACACACTGTTTTCTTCATTAAATCACAATACCGTCCTTTCATGAATAAGCAGCTTAGCCGCAAATTGCGTTGACAAACAAAAGAGAAATTTACTGCACACTACTGTAGAGGCATTGAAATGTTAAGAAAACCAATCTGGTTTGATTGATGCCAAGTTTAAGCATTCTCTTATCTTATGGACAGCTCCATTTCTTTCATGTTGTACACCTGGAGTATGCTGTCCAGTTCTGGGCACCAGTCCTCAGGAAGGATGTACTGGAAATGGAGCGAGTACAAAGAAGGGCAACAAAGCTAATAAAGGGTCTGGAGGATCTTAGTTATGAGGAAAGGTTGCAAGCACTGAACTTATTCTCTCTGGAGAAGAGACGCTTGAGAGTGGATATGATTTCAATTTACAAATACTGTACTGGTGACCCCACAATAGGGATAAAACTTTTTCGCAGAAGAGAGTTTAATAAGACTCGTGGCCACTCATTACAATTAGAAGAAAAGAGGTTTAACCTTAAACTACGTAGAGGGTTCTTTACTGTAAGAGTGGCAAGGATGTGGAATTCCCTTCCACAGGCGGTGGTCTCAGCGGGGAGCATTGATAGCTTCAAGAAACTATTAGATAATCACCTGAATGACCACAACATACAGTGATATACAATGTAATACTGACACATAATCACACACATAGGTTGGACTTGATGGACTTGTGTCTTTTTTCAACCTCACCTACTATGTAACTATGTTGTGGAGGGAACTTTTATATGTATATTTATGTATTTTATTGGAATATTTTTAATGATTATGTAAATAAAAAAAATATGTTTTTAACAGTTGTGACATTATTAAAGGGTGAGGTGATTGTTGGACGTTATGTTTCACCTCGCATGCGTTCATTTGCTGAGATCTAAGGTAGAATCTGGTCCGGGTTTTACCAGCCACCTTGGCAGGGTTGGTTCCAGACCAGATTTTGTGGTCCACTTGTGTCCACCAACAGGTGGTATACATGAAGCAGGACTGGAGCAAAGAATTGCTCTTGGCCTGGGACTCAGGAAGCCACAAACCTGAGAGAGCTGTTTATGTGAAGTTTGCTTGTGCATACTTGCCAACTGTCCCGAATTTCCCGGGACATTCCCGGGATTTAGACCTTTGTCCCAGTCCTACCATTTCCCGGGAAATGTCCCAGGAAATCGCAGTTTTCATGATTTTTTATTTTTTTTTGCCACCGCTAGAGGTCCACGCCCGGTGTTCTGCCGAGAAAGGTCCCCCGTCGGACAGTGTCCACCCTGTACTGCGCAGGCGAAGCTTTTGCACCCGATCTAAGGAGGGACTCCGCTCTGGGGGGGGACATCCGATGTAAGGAGGGACTCAGCTCTGGGGGGGGGGGGACACCCGATGTAAGGAGGGACTCCGCTCTGGGGGGGGACACACGATGTAAGGAGGGACTCCGCTCTGGGGGGGGGGGACACCCGATGTAAGGAGGGACTCCGCTCTGGGGGGGGGGACACCCGATGTAAGGAGGGACTCCGCTCTGGGGGGGGGACACCCGATGTAAGGAGGGACTCCGCTCTGGGGGGGGACACCCAATGTAAGGAGGGACTCCGCTCTGGGGGGGGGGGGGACACCCAATGTAAGGAGGGACTCCGCTCTGGGGGGGACACCTGATGTAAGGAGGGACTCCGCTCTGGGGGGGACACCTGATGTAAGGAGGGACTCCGCTCTGGGGGGGGGACACCCAATGTAAGGAGGGACTCCGCTCTGGGGGGGGGGACACCCGATGTAAGGAGGGACTCCGCTCTGGGGGGGGGACACCCGATGTAAGGAGGGACTCCGCTCTGGGGGGGGGACACCCAATGTAAGGAGGGACTCCGCTCTGGGGGGGGGGGGACACCCAATGTAAGGAGGGACTCCGCTCTGGGGGGGGGGGGGACACCCAATGTAAGGAGGGACTCCGCTCTGGGGGGGACACCTGATGTAAGGAGGGACTCCGCTCTGGGGGGGACACCTGATGTAAGGAGGGACTCCGCTCTGGGGGGGGGGACACCCAATGTAAGGAGGGACTCCGCTCTGGGGGGGGGGGGACACCCAATGTAAGGAGGGACTCCGCTCTGGGGGGGACACCTGATGTAAGGAGGGACTCCGCTCTGGGGGGGGACACCTGATGTAAGGAGGGACTCCGCTCTGGGGGGGGGACACCTGATGTAAGGAGGGACTCTGCTCTGGGGACACCTGATGTAAGGAGGGACTCCGCTCTGGGGACACCTGATGTAAGGAGGGACTCTACTGGGAGCACCTGATGTAAGGAGGGAATCTGCTGGGGACACCTGATGTAAGGAGGGACTCTGCTGGGGACACCTGTTAGCATCTGGTGACAGGCGACGTGGCAAGTGACGCACTCAGGGCTTCCACCGATTCTGCATTATGGTGAGTTGAATGATTTCATTTTATATTACAATGTAATAATAGAAATAATGCGCTTCAATCATTTTGACACCATAACAACCATGGTGCCGGGATGATTGAAGCGCCAACACCAGGTGTTTGGAGTATCTTTATCTGCTGATTGTTAAACTTTATGAAATACACATATTGCTATTGTGGTGTAGGATCTGGGCCTGCTGTCCCTCCATTACTCTCTTTCCTTCCTTCTCTCTCCTTCCCTCCATCCGTCGTTCATCTCAGACTCAAACCACACCCAATTTGAACCATGCTCCTTTAAGCCACGTCTAATATTTAGTTTAAACCACGCCCATTTTTCCATCGTGGCGCATGTCGTCTACAAATTGTTGCACTTTCAGTGCCATTAATTGTTAATGGTACACCAAACACAGAAGCAAACACACATTTTGCCTTGTAAAAAAAACGAGGGGGAAATGGTGCAAAATGCACAGTAAAAAACAAGCAACCCACAAAATGTCCCATTAACCACATGTAGTGCAGCCAATTGAAATCAACAGGCTGCCCTATGCATGTCACAGGAAAATTGAGCCACAAAATGTGCTCTCCCACTATGCTAGATGTGAATGGGTCCTGAAAGTGAAATTAGTGGGTAGTGCGGTAATGATAAAAAAGTGTGGAATGACAGTGCGTGTATGGCCTGGTCTGGCCAATCCAATGAACAAACAAACAAAGAGGGCCTAGTGCTCCGGGCACAGCATACCCTTCAGGATTTTGAGGACAGACCAGGAGAGTATTTAAACATTCCTTTATTGGTTAACAAAATTATTGTACAGTAGAAAACATTAAAATCAATAGTAATAATACAAAGTTCCAAGCATAATGGTGACTGCCCTCTGAGGCTTTGTGTCATCTATAGCAAACATGTTCTATAACGTAAACATATTTGAGCATTAGTACAGTAATACAATCGAGTTGAGATTGTTTTGTACAGAGATTGAATAACCATATAAGTAGTGAACATGGCAAAGGAAAAACCACACACTCACATACCTGAGCTGATCGCTGCTAAACACAAAGGGGAAAGGCAGAATGGATATAGCCTGCACAATTGCTGCCTTGCGGTGCGGAGATAAGGATGTGTGGCTAGCTAGGTGTGTAAAGCCAAGACCAAAGGCATGAAAGTTAAGAGCCGGGCGGACCCACAGGCACTGCAAGAACTCCCACTGAGTGGAGTGTCTACTTCCATCAGCATAAGGTCAGCCAGCAGGTAAAAGAGTTCAACCAGTAGCCTCCTGTCTAGTAACAGTATACACAAGATCACAGGAAAATGACGGCACATTCAGATGCGGGAACTGCAACTATTGCCAATATTTGGACACAAACAAATCTGCGGTGTTACCCAATGGGGAGTAATTCAGATCCAAACACTTTGTAAATTGTCGCACTGCAGGGGGGGTATACCTAATGCAGTGCGAATGCAGTTGCTTTTACGTAGGCAAAACAAAAAACTACTCTTCTGGCAACGCATTTATCGCCACATAGTTCGTATCAATAAAAAGGACCCTGATCTCCCCATTGGTCGACACTTCCGATTAGTGCATGCTGATTGCACTCCCAAAGTGCATTTTTTGGCTTTGGACCACATTCCTACCAGCCCTAGAGGGGGTGACTCCAACAAAGCACTCCTACAAAGTGAATTGAGGTGGACCTCCACCTCAATGCCACTACACCCCCAGACCTCAATGAGGCGTTTAATTTCAAGCTCTTCATGGAGGGCTTTCAATCAGGGGCTTGCGAATTGGACCTCTAGTTAACCTCCCTCAGAAGTATATTCCTCTGTGTATCTGTATTTTCACATCTGTGCAGACTTTTTCATATTAACACAATTTATTTATATATGTGTTTATGATTTTCCACATTTTCTCCTAATCTCCAAACAAGTTATTATTTTCAACAACAGTGCTGTATCCCTTGTATTTCATTCATCATTGTCTTTTCTCATTGTTCTAGATACTTCCTTTCAACTTATGGTGATGTACTGTCATGCGGACTCTCAGGCCTGAGCTGACTGCTTCTCACCACTAGGTGGCGCACTTTGTCCCTCCTTGCAGTCATTCCCTCGATCCCCTGCCCGTATTCCTATGGGTCACACATTGTCTCTCCATTGCATGGGGTTGCAGCCTTGGCGTTTCCACTGACTGCCCGGCACGCGGGAGACGTCCGATCGCCGCCAATTTGGCGGTAGTTCTGGGTCTTCTAGCCCTATGGAGCTCAGCCCGTTGGTTGTGCCCCTTCCTGTTTGTGTTCCAACCTGGGGCGCAGAGAGGTGGGTCCTACTCGCGCCGGAGGTGGAATGACGCGGGAAGCGGCTCTGCTCCTTCGGGGGCGGGCCCGCGCCGCGCACCATTCTGCCTGGGAACTCTGAGGCAGATGGTTGCAGCCACCTCTGGCACAACACTCTGCCTCATCAGCCACAGCTGAGTTGGGCGATGTTTGCAGCCCATACTCAGCTGTTTATAATGGCTATATTGGCTATTTAAAGGCTTTGGGCAGCAATAGCATTTACATTGCTGGTGCTTGCTTGCTGCTGGGACCCATCGACTTGTGTGTACTTCCTGACATGGTGAGCTTACATTTTGATCACTTTCATACGGTATTAACACTACCAATCTCTGACTCCAATTGCCGCTTCAACTACTTAATATGCTTTCTCTGTCTTTACTAGACAGGAGGCTACTGGTTAAACTCTTATACCTGCTGGCTGACCTTATGCTGATGGGAGTAGACACTCCATTCAGTGGGAGTTCTTGCAGTGACTGTGGGTCCGCCCGGCTCTTACCTTTCATGCCTTTGGTCTTGGCTTTACACACCTAGCCACACATCCTTATCTCCGCACCGCAAGGCAGCAATTGTGCAGGTTATATCCATTCTGCCTTTCCCCTTTGTGTTTAGCAGCGATCAGCTCAGGTATGTGAGTGTGTGGTTTTTCCTTTGCCATGTTCACTACTTATATGGTTATTCAATCTCCGTACAAAACGATCTCAACTCGATTGTATTACTGTACTAATGCTAAAATATGTTTACATTATAGAACATGTTTGCTATAGATGACACAAAGCCTTTGAAGAAGGCCACTTAGTCTGAAACATGTGAGGCGTCATTCTTAACAGCTACGTCTATTACCTCAGAGGGCAGTCACCATTATGCTTGCAACTTTGTATTATTACTATTGATTTTAATGTTTTCTACTGTACAATAATTTTGTTAACCAATAAAGGAATTTTTAAATACTCTCTTGGTCTGTCCTCAAAATCCTGAGGGGTATGCTGTGCCCGGAGCACTAGGCCCTCTTTGTTTGTTAGTGCGGTAACACAAGAACAATGAGGCTCCATTAACATCTGTGCGTTTCCTTGCATTTCAGAAATGCACTGCATCAAAAATCACAGTGAAAAATGCACCAATATCCGGTCTTAAAAAAAGTTCTGAAGCTTCTTTGGGGCAATTGTTGTGTGTAGGGCAGCCCCTTCAGGTGGATGCGCTACCCTATACGTGATGAGTGAAAATGCTCCAAAACGCCTCCCCACCTCACTTAAAAAAAAAAAAAAAAAAAGACACATGTGGGAATGCGAGCTCCCGCTATGCAGAGATATGAACAGGGTTGACAGCTGAGTGTTTCTGTCCACTACCTTCTATGTACTTGTATAAAGATGGCCATACACTATGCATTCTGTATTTAGTGAGAAGGATAATCACTGATTGATTGCATTTCATTTTAAAATTGTGCAGCTGGGAGTGGGTGGATAATGCGGGGTGTGTGCTAATGAGGTAAACTTATCCTTTAAGCGAACAGACCTTCCCCACGATCAAGCCTCACTCCTTCACCAGAGGCGCCCACAGATGAGGTGAGAGACTGCTCTCCGATCCCCTCACCAAGCCTAAGCCTGTCTCCCTCACAGGCCGCCGCTGAAGACAGGCACGGCACTGAAGAGCTACTCCCTTTAGAAGCCCTGAAGCAGATTCAACACAGCTTAGCCACTCTCCCCACTAGACAGGAGCTAGATCACTGGGCTCAACGTATTGAATCCTCCCTCAAGAGAGAGGTGGAGGATCTTCGGGCGCAGGTCACCCACACTGATAATAGGGTCACTGCTATTGCCTCAGATCAAGCTTTACAGGAGACCCGCATCACTGCTTTGGAATCCATAGTGTCCCACCATAGATCCCAACTCCTCCAAGTCCGACTAAGGTCAGAAGATATCGAGAACAGGAGCAGGAGGAATAACATTAGGATCAGGGGTTTACCGGAAGCCACGGCTCCCGGGGACTTTGCTGTGACTATTACGTCCATTTTTAACTCCTACCTTGATAGAGCCCCAACCACAGAGATTGAGTTGGACAGAGTACACAGAGTGTCTCCGGGCATGACCCCTGCTAGCGGACGCCCAAGGGATGTTTTGTGTCGCGTCCACTACTATAAAGAGAAAGATCTGATCCTCCGGAAGGCTTGGCACAGGGGTCCTATTGACTTTGATGGCGCTTCTATTCAACTCCTGCCAGATCTGTCCCGTGCTACCCTAGGGATGCGCAGGGCAGTTAGACCCCTCCTAAATGCTATACGCAAATCTGGAGCTACATATACCTGGGGCTTCCCATTTTATGTGCAAGTGAAGAAGGAAAATCGCCAATTTACCCTGAGGTCACCGGACCAACTCCCTGAACTCTTTCTGTTCTTGGGGTCTGACCCGATCCCCGTACCCAATTGGTTGGATGTCCTCCTTGATGATCCAGTTCCACAGATATCCAATCCCTTGCCCCAAAGGCGCAGAAGGTCTCGCTCCAGAGGTGCGGTCTCTGGTCAGGCTCACATCCACCCTTCTGATCCGGAACTGTGACAGCCATCAAATGCCCTGTGAACTTCCAAAGATGACATTGCACGGTTCTACCTATAGCCTATACCCCTCGGTCATGAAACTTTGCTCCCGCTGGTTACATCATGGCTAACTTTAACCTTACCGGTCCAGGACACCCAAAGATCCAGAGTTATATGTCTAAGCGGAGGGATGGGCGAGCTCTGATTGACATTCAGTTGATATGGGGCGGCTTTGTACTCTGTTTCCAGCTCATCCTCTTCCAGGTTTCTCTGCCAACGGGATGGCATATAAGGACTTGCCCCCTTCACCCCAGTTCCCATGGTTGGGTGGCCCGATAAGGGAGGTTTTGGGGGCATTTCATAACATGCTAAGGTTACAAATACATTAAGCTGTTTTCTGCTGAATTTTTTAGCTCCGTTTTTCTATAAGTTATCCTGCCACAAGCGGCCATTGCACTGCTCCCTGCATCTTATATGACAACCGCAAACCCAATCCCACTCAAACGGTTGGTATTTGGGCCCCGGGGATCCGGTCGGTCCCTAAATAACTGTGCATTCAGTTTCTTTTATATTCCTCATTTTTATACTTGCGGGGAGTGGTTCAGTGGATAGCTTCAGGCCCTGGTCAGATCGCTATGTTTAAGGTCCCCGTGACTTACTGTCACTTCACCTTGGCCCGGGGAGGCCCATGTGTGTAATCGGGTCCGCCACGGTCAACACTTCCCCCACATAGGCCCGTTCTCCACCTGCGTTTTTAGGTGGAGACCATATATTAGTCTTGTGTTTACCAGATCTTTCAGGTACAAGTGCATATATCGTTGTGAATTTGTGCTACCACCCTTGAGGGAGTGTTCCTGACAGGTGGTTTACTTATCTACCTTTCTCTCTCTCTTCCTCTATTTCTTTCTCTTTCTCCTTTTCCTTCCCCTTCCCCTCTCTCTTTCTCTCTTCTCCCTCCCCCCCCCCCTTTTTTTTTTTCCAGGGAATACTTCGTTCATCATCATGCCAAAAGTTACCATGCTCTCCCTGAATGCCCACGGGCTGAATATCCCAGAGAAGAGGTCGCAGGTGCTAGGTGAGATTTGGAGAAATCGTGCCCACGTAGCCTTCCTCCAGGAGACTCATTTTAAGGCTTCAAAACCCCCAAAATTCGGGAACTTCAGGTACCCTTTTGTTTACCACAGCTGCTCCCCAGACTCTAAATCTCGGGGGGTAAGTGTTCTCATCTCTAAAAATGTGGCTTGGTCGATGTCAGCTGTCTTCAGTGATAATCTGGGACGCTACATCTTTGTGAAGGGTTCAATCTATGGGCAGCTTGTTACACTAGCCAACATCTACGCCCCCAACATAGGTCAGGTGGGCTTTATTGAGGACTGCTTGGACAAACTGACTGACTTTGCAGAGGGACAGGTGATCTTGGGAGGAGACCTAAACATAGCCTTGGACCCCCTGTTGGACACCTCCACGGGTTCCTCGCATCTGTCGTATGCGGCCCTTCGTCGGATTAAGAAAGCCTTGACAGCTGTTCACTTGGTGGACACGTGGAGGATCACACACAGCAACACTAGGGACTATACCTTTTTTTCGTCCCCCCATAACTCTTACTCGAGACTGGATTACTTTCTAATACACCAATCGGCCCTTCCTTTAGTGTCCTCCAGCAGTATAGGGGTGAGATCCCTCTCGGATCACGCACCAATTTTACTGACACTCATGTTGGGAGGGGGGCAGCCACATCAACCAGGGTCATGGCGGTTAAATGAGAGCTTGATCCAGCAGCCACCATATGCAAAAATGGTGGAGGAGGAGATTAAAGCTTATTTTGCAACCAATACAGCTTCGGTGTCCTCGCCTTGCTTGTTATGGGAGGCACACAAATGTGTAGTCAGGGGAGTACTTATAAAATTGGGAGCTAAAGTCAAGAAAGACAGTCAACGAGAAGTGGACTCTCTCTTGGAGCGCATTGGGGTCCTGGAAAAGCAACATAAACTATCTCTAGCCCGAGACGTTGCCGTAGATCTACAGAACTTACGTGACTCCCTTAACTCTCTCCTGATGGCTAAAGCAAAAACCAAATTCATGTACTCACGGAGACTATTCTATGAATTTGGAGGTAAACCCGGCAGACCCCTAGCCCGTGCATTACGTGAGACCACGACACGCTCCTATATCCCCTCTCTGACGTCTCCTTCGGGCCAAAAAATCTTCAAATCACAAGAGATTGCCAACTGCTTTCGCAGTTACTACGAGAAACTTTACAATTTGACCCCTACGGTAACAGAGTCTACATCGCAGACTCATAATTCGTTAATAGACGAATACCTGCTCACTTCAGGTGTTCCCACGTTGACGTCTCAGGAGAGGGAGGAAATGGAAGGCCATATTACAGAACAAGAAGTGCTCAAAGCCATCAAAGGTTTGGAAGCTCGCAAAGCACCGGGACCCGATGGTTTTCCCCTGCTTTATTATAAGACGTTTGCATCGCACTTGGTGCCGCATTTTGTGCAGGCCTACAATGCGCTCCTGGACGCGACCCCACTCCCTAGGGACTCCTTATTTGCTCACATAGTCCTGATCCCTAAAGAGGGTAGAGATGCGACAGACTGTGCAAACTACCGCCCAATATCTTTATTGAATACGGACCTCAAGATATTTACCAAAATATTAGCTAACCGCCTGATCTCCTTTGTCCCCAAATTAATCCATTACGACCAAGTAGGTTTTGTCCCAACTAGGGAAGCCAGGGATGATACGATTAGGGCCTTGAATCTTATCCACTTGACCCGGTCCAGGAAAACTCCAATGTTGCTGATTTCAGCTGACGCGGAGAAAGCCTTCGACCGGGTCAACTGGCTCTTTATGAAACGCACGCTGAAGCACCTTGGCCTAGGGCCCCATATGTGTCAATGGATAGAGGCAATCTACTCCCAACCCTCAGCAGCAGTCCGAGCAAATGAAGCAATTTCAGCCCCCTTTCCCTTGAGCAACGGGACAAGACAGGGATGCCCACTGTCACCTTTAATATTTATATTGGTACTAGAACCCCTGCTAGCTCACATTAGGAATGACCAAAATATAAAGGGCGTTAGCACCGGCAACACACAGCATAAAGTTGCGGCTTACGCCGATGATTTATTATTTTTTGTGACAAGTCCCGTCACTTCAATCCCCAATTTACTACAGGCGCTCAAGACATACTCTGCTCTTTCTAATTATAAAATTAATGTGCACAAAGCAGAGGCGCTAAACATTAATTTACCCAAGGAGACTTTCAATATTATTCAACAGAATTTCCCCTTCTCATGGGCACGCCAAAAAATGAAATATCTGGGCGTTTACCTTACACCCTCAGTGCCAGCAGTCTTCCAAGAGAATTACGTCCCCTGGCTTGCCTCTCTACGTCGAGATCTCCAGCGCTGGCACAAGAATACTTTCTCCTGGTTCGGAAGGAATAGTATTTTAAAGATGGCGGTTTTGCCAAAATTATTATATCTCCTCCAAACATTGCCAATAACGGTCCCAAATCACTTCCTTCGCTCTGTCAGAGGGGAATTTTTGAATTTCTTATGGGGCTACAAAGTAAAAAGACTGTCTCATCATATCCTGTCCTTACCAAAAGACCAGGGCGGCTTGGGGTTCCCAGACCAGTGTAAATACTACCAGGCGGTTCATCTAACTAGAGCCCTAGATTGGGCCAAGCATGCCTCAGAGAAGGAGTGGGTGGGGGTGGAGCAGGCAATGACATCTCTCCCGCTCCCAACCTTGATGTGGCAGACTTCAGCCTTGCCAGTACCCCTGAAATCCCACCCTTTGATTGGGACTACGGTGTCGGTGGCAGCAAAAACGGGTTGTGTCACATTGGTCTCCCACACTCCCTCACCTTTGTCACCGGTAATTGGCGCTCAGGAGTTCCCATGTAGTCTATCGGGGAGGAGGTTTAGGGAATTTCTGATAATTAACAGATTTAGGTTTCAAGACTTTCATCATGAGGGTCGATGGCGCACCATCGAGGAAATACAAGCAATGCTATCGCCACCATTAGATAGATGGAGAGCAACGCAGATCAGACACTTCCTTACCTCCTCGAAGTTCGTGCCATCCACTAGTTATTCCACGTCTGCTTTTGAGAGGCTCTACCTGGATCCTACTCCCCTCCGTCGTCTACTGTCCTTAATGTATGGGATTCTAGTCGACCCTCAGGACGGCTTTATGCCTCATTATTTACGGAAATGGGAGAATGACCTGAGTCGAGCCTTCTCGGAGGAAGAGAGAGAACGAATTTTATACTTTGCACACCGCTCCTCAATTGCGAGCAGGTTCCAGGAGGTTGGGTTTAAGATAATGACTCGCTGGTATAGAGTGCCCAAGCTTCTCCACAAAATTTACCCTTCAGTTCCTTCTTCCTGCTGGCGTTGCCAGCACCCTGACGGATCATTACTGCACATTTTCTGGACATGCCCCCGGGTTCGTCCCTTTTGGGAAGACATTAGGCACATAGCTCTTAGACTGACGGACATTACATTAGCAGATGATCCGGCTCAGTGCCTGCTCCACCTTACACCGATGTCGAGACGTCGGTATAAGAAGTCCCTCTTAATACACCTTCTAAACGCCGCTAAAATATGCATTCCGCAAAAATGGAAATGCTCAGATCCCCCGTCAGTTGGACAGTGGATAGCTGTGGTGAATGAAATTAACCTGATGGAACAATTGACGGCTGCATTACAACGTAAGGAGGAAAAATTCAACAAAACCTGGTTTCACTGGCACGATTTCCGATTCTCTCAGGATTACAACACCTTTGTGACCCCCTCAGTAGAGCTACAGTGACAGAGCATGTGTTTTTTTTTTTTTTTTTTTCTCCTCGCCAACCCCCTCTCCCTCCCCTTACTGATCTTCCACCCTTTCTCTCTCTCTTTTAAACCTGCCTTATCTTATCGGTTCTTACCATGTTCATGTCTTCTTTCCTGTCTTCAGTTTTCCGTACTGTTATGTCCTCTTTATTACTTGAAAAACTTGTGTGGGTGCACCTGACTTGGGGCGAGCATATTGCCTTTTTAATGTACATTGTAGTACTTTATGGTTAATGTGGGTGAGCTGGCGCTATTTTTGGTGCCAGCCGACTTGTCACCTTCATATAGTATATTGATGCTGTGTTTTTGTTTTATGTATCGGTCTGTCCTCAATGTACAAACTGTCAATGTTGGTCTTGTTTTGCCCTACCCGGTGTACTCAATAAAAAAACTCTTTAAATGAAAAAACTTATCCTTTAAAAGGGACTAGTGTGGGGTTTTTGTATTTTCTTTTTTTTAGGTTTCTTGGCGACAATTGTCAATGGAACGAAAAAGCGATGGGAAAAATAATAAATCTCACTGCCATCGCAACAGGTGCTGCAGTAAAGTCCCAAGTGGGACACAGACCATAAAAAAACAAAATCATATCCAACTGTAGCCAGTTACGGCCGCTCCATCAGGGGCACTGCCCCCCCAATCCATGCTCCTGGCCCCTAATCTACATGCAGGGAGCCAGGCGCATGGCTTTCAATGGGGTTTTTTTTTTTTTGAAGCACATGATTAGAGCCTGAGAATTAATATTTGCTAATGTGTTCCTGCTTCTCCTTCCTGTCAATCAAGAAGCAAATCTTAGGGACTTCCGGCCATTCGGGTCTCAGGACCAACTTCCTTTTCGGCACAGGAGGAGAAGCAAAGGCCCCAGCTCTTCACTTGGCAAGCTGGCAGGAGAGAGGAACAGCATCAACCCCCTAAGGTAAGGCCACTGATCGCCGCTGCCCATCTAATGTGGGGGCGGGGGGGGACTGATCACCGCCATCCATCTCCAGCAGGGGGGGGGGGGGCAGGCACTGATCGCTGCCATCCGTCTCCCATGCAGGGGGGCACTGATTGCCGCCATCCATCTCCCGCGCACGGGGGGGTGCCATTGGTGCGAGTGAGGGGAGCAGGTTTGCCATTCCCCCAAAATATTAAGCACCAGCTGCCACTGACTGTAGCAGCTGCCAGACACAGGCACAGTTCCATGCACACTGACAATTTAGGCTTAGTCTAGGGGATGTTTTTTTTTTATTGCTGAATAACTTGAACAGGAGAGGGGTTTAGGGTCACAGGATACTCCAAACCATTATATCAATAACAAGAGGAGATTTTATTATTCATGAAATACTCTTCCCATCTGCCAACCGCAAATGCCTCTTTGCTTTGCTCAATTCGCGCCTGCCTTGGTGTGGTAGCCAGGCACTATAGCATTGTGTATACTGTAAGACCTGGGGGCAACTGAGTATCGGTAGGTGAAAAACACAGTAGCCAGCTATAGTGTCTCACCACCTGGTAAGGGTAAGCGTGACAATAATGCCCTCCAGCAAACAATCCTTTAGCAATCTTCTCCAGGCCCAGATCCTGCTGCTGCCCCAACTGCAGTTTTTTGTCTCACTACCTATCTCCTAGGGGCAGTAGGCCCAGGAGAACTGGAACACCCCCTAAAGAGAAAAAAACACTCTGGAAAGGCCTCCCAAATATTTATTACCTCCTCAGTCACCTTCTTGATGCCTACTAGCAGGGATTGTCTAGGGCATAATAAATATCTATACTTGTCGTTTGATTCTCCCTGCCATATATTCTGGAAGCTTCTTCAGAAGCACGTGGGAAAAATTAAACACCCAGCTTAGGAAACTCTTGACCAGACACAAACAGTAGATCACTGCTCCACTGCTTACATTGAAGCCAAAAAATAAACTTAGCCTAAGAACCTAACTAGAGGAGGTCGCTTGCTACACTACTCTATTGAAAAATCAAAAGGCTAAAGGCACATTTTCGGAAGTACTGCTTAGCCCAAGAGACAATCCGAACCAGCTAACTAAACAGAGAGGGAGCAAGTGCCCACTATTGAGACATCACTCTGCTCAAGCAAGTTTCCAGTGTTATAGTCATAACTCCCAAATTTTGAACTTCAGAAGGAGGGACACTGGAGGACTAAAAAGACCTGCAGTGCGCTACGTTGAGATAAATTGTGTGCATGGTCAAGCACCTAGTAGTGAGAGGGGCTTAAGTGATGTGGTTAAACAAAACCCAAAAATATGCTTTCATTGCTTTGTCTGAGCCTAATGCCCCGTACACACGGTCGGATTTTCTGATGGAAAATGTCCGATCGGAGCGTGTTGTCGGAAATTCCGACCGTGTGTGGGCTCCATCGGACATTTTCCATCGGATTTTCCGACACACAAAGTTTGAGAGCAGGAGATAAAATTTTCCGACAACAAAATCCGATCGCGCCAATTCCGACCGTGTGTAGCGTGTTCGGACGCACTAAGTGCCATGCATGCTCAGAAGAAATTCCGACACGGAACAGCTCGTTCTGGTAAACTTAGCGTTCGCAATGGATACAGTACTTTCGTCACGCTGCAATGTTAAAAATGGTTTAATACAGCGCACTCTCTTCTTCTTTATAATGTGAGAAGAATTAAGTAGTTTTGCTGCTCATATTCACACACACTTCTCACAAACTTATTTTTTTTGTTTTTTTATTGGGATTCCCTGAATATATTGTTATTTGTCACATCTGACAAAATTTTTTATTATTTTTTTTTTTTTTTTTATTTTAAGCCATTTTTGGTTTAGATTTTATGTTTGTATTTTTTCCAAGGCTGATCTTTGTTTAATGTTGTTTTTAGTTTTACTCCAGACTATTTTTGTGTGTGTTTTGTGTGTCAAGTTACCACAACACCATTGATATCTTGTATTATTTAATCTCAAGGAGATTGTTTGTTGTTGGTGTCCCTTGTTAATTTCACATTGTATTTTTGAAATGTACCTGAATCCTCACAAACCAACTGTCCTTTTTGAAGTAAAACACACATAGGCAAGTATAATTCAAACAAAAAATCCTTTATTAAGGGCTCAGAACCAAACAAAGAGGGAGGCAACACTGGATCAACAGGAGAAATTAGCGAAGCCTGGGACCCCCAGGGCAGACATCAATTCTTGAGCATCAAAATTAGTGGCCTGAGGAGTCCATATGTAAGGGAGGGCAGTCTTGTCCAGAATTCGCAAAGATCCGGAAAGCAGCAGGTGACATCTGTGTCCCCAGGCTGTGGTACCACAAGAGGCTGCATCTTTTGGCCGACCAGACTGGATCCAGGGTCCTCACTTTCTGGTCTTCCTTCCACGCTTCCTTCCTGGCTGTGGCTGTGCTGTTGGAGATGTGGCAGGAGGAGGAGTAGGACCTGGAGGAGGAGGAGGACTGGGAGGACGACCTGCAGGAGGAGGAGGAGGACCATCTGTGAGTTCGCAAAGGTGTGTCTGAGATGTAATTTGGCCCCTCATACCTTTATTAAGAGCCTCCAATATGAGCGACTCACACATGAGTTGTTGTCCCTCCTCCATCCTCTGCATTTTAGAGGCAATGGTGGCAGCAATGTCCTCCTCCACGGTGTGTGGTGCTCCCAGGACCTCTGTAGCCCTCCAAAAGAGTCCTCTGGCAGCCTCCTCTAGGGCACTCCTCCTCCTGCCACTTTCTCTTTCCAGGGGGAGTGGAGGGACCGGCATATCAGGCAGCCGGCTCGGCCCGGCCACCTCCTGGCTGCGACTTCCCTGTGTATGAAAAAGGGACATGTTTTTAGTTTTTGCATCATCAATCACAGTCCTAAATTAGTACTCCCAACTAACATCTAGTTAACATCATTGATTGGACAAGCAGAAATATTTAGAGGAATGCTATACCTGGCTCAATCTGGGCTCCTCCACATGTTGCTGCCTGGAAGGCCCAGGTTGGGCGTCAGAAGCCTCAGCCGGGGGGGAAGGAAGCGTGGAAGGAAGACTGGAGAGGGATGGCCTGGGTTCAGTCTGGCCTGCCAGAAAATGCAGCCTGTCGTAGTACCACATCCTGGGGACATAGATGTCATCTGCTGCTCCGGATCTCTGCGAATCCTGGACTTTCTGGCGCTCCCTTACATATGTGCTCCTCAGGCCACCAATTAAGATCTTCAAATATGTGATGTCTGCCGTGGGGATCACCTGCTTCACAATTTCCAACAATTGATCCAGTGCTGCCTTCCTCTTTGTTTGGTTCTTGTAATGTGGGTGGTTGATCTCCCACAGACATGGCAGCTCCCTTAACATATCAATGAATAGTGACATGAAGTCATTATCTTTAACTAAGATATCCATGTTCACTGCAAGACACAACACAAGACAAAGCCTAATGTCAGACAAAACTCTCCTAATCTTGTTACTTGCCTCAATCTAGAAGCAGTATAGGCACAAGTTTGTCTCTTACCTTCGTTCTTACGATCGGCGCGTCCAATGCTCCTTCTTCCGCTCACAGATCGTACGTAATACGCACGTGTGTTACGCTTTATATACACTGCGCATGCGTGTAACTCCGCCCGCCCCTGACGTTCTTTCTAGTCTATTCCCCACCCCTTTTCGTACGGCGCAGTGGGTGAAGAGCACATGGCGGAGTCACAGCAGGTGCGTGCTAATTATAGCAACGAGGAGGAGGCGGAGGAAAGCCCGGAGACAGAAACGTCCCGATCCAGAAGGAGAAGATTTAAGGCCACAAATATGTCCTTTGGGGAGATGTTGGAGATGGTGGACATCCTGAAAAGGGCCGACTATGACGGAAAGTATGGGCCTTACCCAAACCCCAATATCAGAAAGGCCAAGATCATGGCGAAAGTGGTCAAAAGTCTGCACAGGAATTTCGGGGTACGACGATCGAAAGATCAGCTCAGGAAGCGGTGGTCGGACCTCAAATTAAGAGAGCCCGAGCAGTACCGAAAGATCCGGAGAGTGCTGCAAAAAAGTAAGTAGTTGTGCTGTGTTCCTATTCTTTTTGTCTTTCTTACGTTCGTGCTGCTCCATATGCTTTTCTTAATTGTACAGTTTCAAATGTCAATTTTAATGTTCATGGGCCCATTATTCGTTCGTATCAAACATTTTTTTTTGCCCCTCTAAAACACCATTGTTTAGGTCATATGCATTTTCCTACATTTTTTTTGGGCCTACTTGGATGCAAAATATTTGGTTGTGTAGATGGGTTTGTTACTAGAATGAAATGCAAACTAGATTCTGTGTAAGGAGAGGACACTGAGCAGCTGTTTTCACATCTGGACACTGGAGTACTAGTGTGCTCCAGTGTATACTATAGGGGGGTCTCCATCTGTGAAGCTTGTACTAAACAGGTAAAGTATTGCAGCTTGACAAAGGCCAATAAAAAAGCGACATCTTGGAACTCTGATAAAATTGACAATTGTACCCCACTTCCAAGCAATGTTTCCTATTTATAGTTCTGCCATCAAATATCTGTGTGCTAATTATACCATTTTTGTTTTACATAGGGGAGAAAAGACTCGGAGGACACCCCTCATCCGAGGAGACCAGAGACCCCCCACCTATGGAAGAAGGTGAAATACCCCAAACACAAGCGGAGCAGGAGGAGGAAGAAAATGTGGTGGAAATTGGCACCACAACAGGTGAGTGTCTGCGACCACAGGCTCAGGTAAGAGATGGATGGCCGCAGATTTTTGATACCTGTTTTTGTTTGGTTTCTCTCTTTTTAGGTGATTGTGATGGTAGGGATTGAGATCCTTTCACATCAGAAAGTGCCCAGATCCTGATCGGGGAGATCATGGGGTGTAATTTAGAATTGGAAAACATCCAGAAAAAAATCAATGATGTGATTCAAAAAAATAATAACATCATTGATGTTTTGGGGCGAATTTAAAACCCCACAAAATCACTTTTTTTTTGTGTGGTACAATGTTTTAAATATTTTAGCAATGTTTCGAAAAGCCTAATTTGGAGGATGCACACAGTGTGCCAACATGTGCTATCTGCCATCACGGGAGATCAATGGACGCGTTTTGGGGGTGCAACACCTTCCTCAATAATAAAGTAGCTGAGAGGAAGGGCTTGCTCCCACAAAACACGTCCCTTGATCCCCCGTGATGGCAGCTAGCACATGTTGACATTCGTAAATTGCTGTGCATCTTCCAAATTTGGCTTTTCAAGGGGTGATTTGACCCCATCTGAACGCAATATCAAACACAGTTCCTAAATACTCATGTCTGATATTGCCTTCAAGTTTTACCGTCTGGGCGATGACTCCACCATCGGACATCCGGCCATTCTTCCCCACGTCCACATACAAGAAGTCCTAATTAGCCGACACCACCGCCAACATCACAATACTATTATTGAACCCTTTATAGTTGAAATAGTACGACCCCCGAGTTGGGTGGTGGGATGATGTGGACATGTTTCCCATCAATTGCCCCTCCGCAGTTAGGAAAGTCCCACCGCTGGGCAAAGTGGGAGGCCACAGTCTGCCATTCCTGTGGCGTGGAAGGAAACTGTTGAGGAAAACAAAAATAAATTACTATTTTTGCACATAAACATGGCAAGCAGATTAGACACAAACATTCTTGGCCAACCTCCAGATAGCATTTATTAAGGGGAATTTAACAACACCAAAGTATATCATATATTCCCCCCCCCCCCCTCATGGGCCATTTCTAACATTATGGGGGGGGGGGGGGAATCTTGGACGGGTAACCATCTCCACTTCATTGAGAGATGAATGCCTAAATACAGGGTATTACTTGGAACAGCCCCTCCTTAGTTACACTATTGGCAGCCCACTGGACAGGTAAGAAGTGTCCGAATACAAAGATAGAAATACACACTGTACACATTTGAGCACATTTGAACATTCTGCTATTACCTGACTCAAGATAATATCAGGATCTTAAAAATTCAAACAGTACCATTTGAAGGTATACAGGCAGGCCCTTGCACTACATGCTTTGGGGAATTCATCCATAAATCAAAGCACAGAAGAGATGGGTATAGTGTGTATGGGTTTGGTAAAGTCAGCAGATAGATGATTGAGGATAGATAGAGAATTGGGATCAGCTGACTTAGCAGTTGGGGGAGGGAGGGTTACTAAAAATGATTTGGGGACACCACAAAAAAAAAAAAAAAAAAAGCCTCTGCCACTGAATTTAAAGCTAAAATAACATTTCAGAACATTTTAGGGGGTGTTTGGGGTAAAGCACTACTATGGAGCTGATAAAATACATTGTTTTAAGTGACTACATGCGGTGAATATAGGGCCCGTAGAGCATGCTGGGGAGGTTAGTGAAGGACAATCTGTATGAAGGACCTAAAAAATTAATTACATAAAAATCCAGCATGCATGAGGACAAAGGGGACATTCACAGCATATTACAATCATGGTAATTAGGGAATGAGGAAAGAAATACAAGATATTAGCAAACATTAAATACAATAAAATGTGATATTAAAAGGATAAAAATCTTACCTTCATATACTCCTTCTGCAGGACCTGGATGATGGCAGAAGTCTCTGGGATGATGATACCCAGAGCCTGGGGGGAGATGCCTGTCGAGAACTTCAAGTCCTGCAGACTTCTCCCTGTCGCCAAATACCGCAGGGTAGCGACGAGTCTCTGCTCTGGAGTGATGGCTTGCCTCATGCAGGTATCCTGCCTGCTAATATAAGGGGTCAGCGAAGCCAACAAACGGTGAAACACGGGGTCCGTCATCCTGAGAAAGTTCCTGAAATCATCAGGATTATTCTCACGGAGCAAAGGCATATGAGAGAACTGGTCACGCTGAAGCAACCAATTCTTGGTCCATGAACTCCTCCCCACCCTATTCATGGACTGGACTTGTGTCAAGGTCAGGACCCCAACATCAAGCCCCCGCACAGCACGAACTCTACGAGGAGTACGCATACGCAACATGGCTAGATAACGGTCGGCTGCTCAGAACGAAGTAACAGAACGCACTGAAGAACAGCAAGGCCTGTGAAGAGCGACCTGAAAAACAGTAACGAACGAACAAGAACACAATGACTAAGTCATGCGGAACTTGCTTGCACGCACTGAAGAGCAGATACAAACCCACAAGCACAAACTGAACGGCAGAAAACGATCTGAAAACCACGAGTCTGAAAAAGCGCGAATCGTCTCTCACCAAACTTTTACTAACACAAGATTAGCAAAAGGAGCTCAAAGGGTGCCTCGCTTGGTTCCGAACTGGCCTTTTCTAGTCTCGTCGAACGTGCTTGACGTCACCGCGTTCTTGGCGATCGGAAATTCCGACAACTTTGTGCGACCATGTGTACGCAAAACAAGTTTGAGCCAACATCCGTCTGAAAAAATCCTAGGATTTTGTTGTCGGAATGTCCGAACAAAGTCCGACCGTGTGTACGGGGCATAACTTAAAGAACTTCATTAAAATAGTTAGAGACTGCATAGCAGAGATCTGGACATAATACAGGAGATGGTCTGAGACTGCAGACATGCTCCAAGAGACAGTCAGCCATATTCCATTGCCTGAACCCTTAGGTGCAGAGACTGCAGACATGATACAGAAAATGGTCAGAGACTGCAGACATGATACAGAAAATGGTCAGAGACTGCAGCCATGATACAGAAAATGGTCAGAGACTGCAGCCATGATACAGAAAATGGTCAGACTGCAGAAATGATACAGGAGATTGTCAGAAACTGCAGACATGATACAGAAAATGGTCAGAGACTATGAACATACAGGGGTTTTTGGAGACTGGGGGCATGCTTCAGCAGTCAATCACAGACTCGAGGCATAGTACATGACATATTACAGATAAGTGTCTGCAGGGGACCAATGGGCCATACAAAAAGTGGCAATGGGCTACATGTGGCCCCAGGCACTAAGCACTACATTGTACATTTGAAGGGAAGTGCACATGCTTTTTCCAAAACCCCAAAAGCTAGCTCTCTTCTCCAGCTCTGGCAACACTGCCAGGAGGCTTGCTATGAGAAATGAAATACAATCTATTGAGATCATGGACATGCCAGGGCCAGTCTTCACTAGGGTTATCAAATTTCCAAACTGCCATTCAGGGACCCGCCCCCCCTTCCCAAAAAAGATGGAGGGGGGGTTGGGGGAATATAGTCTAGGGGTTAATGGGGAATTCGGCGTTGGGGGTGATTTGTCGGGCGAATGGCTGGTGTTGTACTACATTATACTATATAATTAAGTAGTTCAACTCACCATAATGCAGAATCAGTGGGAACCCTGAGCTTGTCATTTGCCACCAGATGCAGCGTGCCACTTGTCCCTTGCATGTAAAAGGGGTCTCACTAGCCAGGGGTCCACCACAGGCTTACAGTGAGTGACAGCAGCGATGTGAGGGCTATTTTAGGGGGCATCAGATCGGCCCAGGGCGCAATTCCAGGACACTGTATTATCCCGGAATGAAGGTGCCCGGGACCAGGACAGAGCTGCCAATTGCGGGGCTGTCCCGTCGAATCAGGGACAGTTGGGAGGTATGTTATAGTATTGCGCACTACAGGCTGCTTAGTACATAGTACCGATTCTCCATCTCCTATTCAGAAAGGCTATCGAGTATAAGAACACATTCGGGCACAATAGTTACACTTTAAAGTAGAATGAGTTTGCTTTTTTATAAATATATGGGAGCTTTAAGAGCTGTATTTCCCTGGACTTCAGCCATATGTTGAGTTAATAATGTCACTAAGAAATTAAAGTGGACTTTTCAGTAACTTTACAAGTCTGCATCAAATTATTCTTGGACATGTCACAATATATAGCGACTATATAATTTTTAAGAAAATCACATAAAATCTGTATAATTTAAAAACAGTCCTTTGACAACCTTTTTTCATAGTTCATCTTCTGGTTAACATAACTGCACAAGAGCATCAATTCCACTCCTCTCACCCAAACCTCAACTCAATCCTCTGGAAAAAATAATAAAAGAAATCCGTTTGTGTGTGTGTAAAAGATATATTATATATAAATGTGTGTGTGTGTACATATACAGAGACATCTTCCTTATGCTGTCTGCGCTTCAGTATTAGAACTGGTCGATCATCAAGGAAATATCTGCAGGTTTGGTAGATAAATGGTATTGAGCCTTTTTTAATAAACAGTGAGCTCTTGATATCCGACTTGGTCTTGTATGGTCAGTTTGGGAAAACTGGTCTGGCCTGGATTTTCTCCAAACTCTTTCAGAACCACCAGCTTTTGAACAGACTGTCTCACAGTTGAAATATGTTTAAAGCAGCAATTATACAACTACAGGAAGGGCAGATCCTGGAAGCACTAGCTTTCTCACGGGCAAGGTGTTGAAAGACAGATCAGTAACTCTTTCCTCTCTCTAAAATCTACATATCACCCTATGAAGCATCTAAGGTAGCCATATTCCATTAAATGGGGGGTAAAAGGTCCTTGAATCCACACTCACCAAAGTTGCTAACAGCAAATAGAGTACCAGCCGATTCGTCAATATGTGACGAGATACCTGCCCTAAGAGCAATGGCACTATATCAACAACAGGAAGAGGAGACAAGGGAGTCCCCAGAAAGCAAAAAAGGGGAATGGTCAGCAACGGCTTATAATACAAGAATGCAAAAAGGCTTTATTAAGGGTGGGGGTATTTACATATACAAAAAATTCCAAATATATGTAAGATAAACAATGTATCTAAATAACACAGTCCGTCTCACTACACTAAACCAAAATTAAAAATCATGCTGCAACATTGATGAATAAAACTGCAGAGCGTGCCTGTAGGCCAAAAACCCATGCAGTGTCCATTAGACACATTATATACATTGTTTATCTTACATATATTTGGAATTTTTTGTATATGTAAATACCCCCCCCCCCCCTTAATAAAGCCTTTTTGCATTTTTGTACCATAAGCAGCCATATTTCATTGCCTGAACCCTTAGGTGCCTACACATACCTTTTTTCTTATAGGCCCTCTGATAGCCAAATCTTGGCTTTTGCTGAGAAAGCTGAATGCTAGCCCAACCCGTCTGATAAGTTCTTTGAAGTGATGGGCAGTCTCCATTTCCAAAAGGCCATTGCCAGTGGTGGAAAAGGGGAGCCCAGCTGTCAGGAACTAGAACACCTGCTGGTGGCACTGTAGTCTTGGTACTTGAATGGTGTAGTTCAAAGGTCCATCGCAGTCTTCCGGAAGTCAGCAGGTCCCAACGACTAGTCACCACCTGATGTTGGCTGCTGTGAGGCTATTTAGTTCCAGCTCTGGAGTTACATAACGTCTTAGAATTTTTCCTGTGTGGCCAGTTACTCTGCCTTTGACAAAACTTAAATATTTGCATATTAGAGTGCTGTTTGAGAATGTCTGTCATAGAGTGGGCAAAGACCAGGGCTAAGCCACTAATAATGGGAAAAAGACCCTCTTATGGGATTTTGAAGGTAACCAAAAAATATATGTATGATGCCCAAGTAAACTATCTGTTGAACATCAAATCTTCCAAAGAGATATGTAACATTGCCAAATCTTGGCCTAAATATGGCCACGTGTGTTTTTAACAAGGCTATGTCTTTTTGGAGTTTTGTAATAAAAAGTGGTTTTATATATAAATGGTTATGCATTTTTCTTTTTTGGTTGCCTTAAAAATCCCATAAGGGGGTCTTTTTCCCATTTCAAGTACAGAAATACCACCATCCCCAATAACAGAATAAACATACATTAGAAGCCACTAATAATTAGACTATAGTTTTATGAAAAAAAAAAAAACATGTCAACATCCCTAATATAGCAGGAACATACTGTATACCAGTGGTCACCAACCTTTTTGGCACCGGGGACCGGCATTGTGGATGAAAATTGTGCCAAGGCCCGGGGGGGAGGGGGGAGGGCGGCAGCGGTTTCTGGGTAATGATACCTTTTTTTGCGCCCGATTTGTCAGAAAAAGGCTGGTGTTTGCACTTCAGTCATCACAACACCATGGTTAATATGATGTCAGGATGATTGAAGCGCATTATTTTTATTATTATATTGTAATATAAAATTAAATAGTTCAACTCACCATAATGCAGAATCTGCCACCAGATGCAGCTTGCCACGGTGCCTATCACCAGATTGCCACTTTCCACATCGCCTGCCACCAGATGCAGATTTCCACAGTCACATGCCACCAGATGCAGATTGCCACATGCCACTAGATGCAGATTGCCACCAGATAGAGATTGCCACAGTCACTTGCCACATGCCACCAGATGCAGATTGCCACAGTCACTTGCCACATGGCACCAGATGCAGATTTACACAGCCACATGCCACCAGATGCTGATTGCACATGCCACTGTCTCCTGCCTCCTAGACGCAAATTGTCACTAAGCACAGAGGCAGTGCAGTGGAGTGCTGGGTTCCGCATGAGAGAGAACAGCGTTGATGTGGGGCGGGCAGTGAGAGATGATGTCATCTCTCTGCTCCCTGCTTCACTTCCAACAGTATACTAGCCGGGCTGTGTGGGCGGAACAGCAGTGATGCAGGCAGGCGGTGGGAGATGATGTCATCTCTCTGCTCGCCTGCTTCACCCCCACTAGTATACCGGCCGGGCTGTGTGGGCTGGATGTACTGCCAAATTCTCTGAAATGCCTTTGGAGACCGCTTATGGTAGAGAAATGGTAGAGAATATTCAATTCAAGGGCAACAGCTCTGGTGGACATTCCTGCTGTCAGCATGCCAATTACACGCTCCCTCAAAACTTACGACATTTGCTGTGTGATAAAACTGCACATTTTAGAGTGGCCTTTTATTGTGGCCAGCCTAAGGCACACCCGTGCAACAGATTTGTGAGAAATTGAGAGAGAATTTGAAGGAATAGGAAGCCTGGTCCCCAACCAGGCTGCCAGGAAAACATAAGGGCATTTTAACTATTGCGGATGCAAAAAAAAAAAAAAAAAAAAATCAATCAACAGTTACACGATAAAACATGATTACATACAGATATATCATCAGTGAAATCATTATTCCCAAAGGGAGAAATATATAGTTAAACAATTAATCACAGATGTCATATTCCTCTACTAGTTTCGCGGACCATAGCCGCTTCATCAGGAGGGAAATCTGTAAATAGGTTTCAGCTGTTTAATCAAAAAATAATAAGAAAGCCACAATGTAATTGCAAAAAGAATATCAGCAATAACTGATATTCTTGTAATGAAGCATCTTGTAATGAAGCATTAAAGTTTGAGCAAGAAATTTAATGAAATTAGAAAGGGGAGGGAGCGAGGCTGCTTACCCATGTCCCAGCAGGCCCACAGGCGCAGGGTAACGCCGCCTGGGAGTTGAGAGAAATAAGCCTTTTGTGTACATAGAAAAAGTCGTAGATCTTTGAGTTCAGCTCATGAGAAATTGGGGCAAACACAACAGTGTTAGATATATGGATTGCAACTGGAAAAAAATGATTTAAAAAACTGATGTAAGATATCATAGTCCATGCATTAAATCCATGAGAGGTATTCAGTCAGCACTTGGAGGCAGCACCCCAATGCCGCATACACACGATTGGGATTTTGGTCAGAAAAAGATATGATGGCTTTTCCGACGGGATTCCACTCAAGCTTGCCTTGCATACACACGGTCACACAAAAGTTCGTTGAACTTTCGACCGTCAAGAACGCGGTGACTTACAACACGACGATGAGCCGAGAAAATGAAGTTCAATGCTTCCGAGCATGCCTCTAATTGTTTCCGAGCATGCGTAGGAATTTTGCGCGTCGGAATTGCTACAGACGATCACATTTTCGGATAGGAACTTTTTCCGACTGAAAAATTGAGAACATACTGGAATTCGGTCAGCAAAAGTCCGATGGAGCATACACAGGGTTGTATTTTCCGACCAAAAGCTCTCATCTGTCTTTTGCTGGCTGAATTTCCGATCGTGTGTACGCGGCATTAGAGTGAAGCAGAAGACTCCGTGAGTAAAATCAGGGACAAAGGGGCGCCAGACTAAGTGCAGTATCAAAAGCGTTGATTTAATAAATTAAAAGCAGAATGGCAACTCAAAGATGGACGAATAATATAGGCATAGAAATGTAAATCGTCAGTCATGGAGTCTCTCCAAACCATCCTGATCGCCGCAGCAGTTTGGACACAGGCTGTATCAGGATGTGACCAGGAAGCAAACGATCACCGCCGTAACCAGCGTGAACCGCAAGAAAGCGCCGGGCCCGGATGTGACGTCACAGGAAGGGAGTTCTTGGTGTGCTGATGTGGAAAGAACGGTAATGCATTTCGAAGCTACTGCTTCTTCATCAGACCTATTTGTCTGACACACCTGTCTGTCTTATATAGGGTAAGAAAGCTAAAGAGGACATGTGATAGGCTGACAGGCCTATCAATAACATAACAAGGAACAAGCTACAGAAATGAGTTGTAAGGACAGACGTGGAACACATCATGTACAGTATATTGGCTATTATTAAAGTAAACCAAACCAATGCAATCTAACAATGAGAATATTGAGAATATTATGCACAATCTTACAAAGTACAAGATAATAAATAGAACTAAATTTAATGACAAAAATGAAAAATAAAAAAATGAAAATTGAAAAAAAAAAAATAAAAATAAAGGGAAAATAAAAATAAAAATACAAATGAATGAATATAAAAAAAAAAAAAAAAAAGATAAGCCTATCGCATTTCCTCTTTAGTTTTCTTACCCTTTTTAAGACATATAGGTGTGTCAGCCGATTAGGTCTGTGTCAAGCCAAAAACTCCCTTTCTGTGACGTCACGTTCGGCACCATCTTGCGGTTCACGCTGGTTACGTCAGTGATCGGTCGCTTCCTCGTCACATCCTGACACAGCCTGTGTCCAAGGCTGCTGCGGCCATCGGGACGATTTGTAGAGACTCCGTGACTGATGAGTTCCATTTATATGCCTATAATATTCGTCCATCTTGTGAGTTGCCATTCTGCTTTTAATTTACTAAATCAACAATTTTAATACTGCACTTAGTCTGGTCCCCATTTGTCCCTTCTGGAAATAAAATAAGCAAGAAAGTAAAAAATGCCAATAGGCAACAAAGACCAACACTATCGCTCAAAGTGAGAAGAATATAAGAATACCCAATTTTTCTTAAAGCAGAACTATGGACTGTGCAGCGTTCAGTGCATTGCAGGGCGTTTGGCGGGGCGAATACCTGGCGAAGGGCCAAACAGGCAAATGTTTGGCCCGAACTCATGCTCGGGCCGAACCGTTCACCCAACACTATCAGTATGTGAACTACCAGTTCAGTACTGAACCAGAATACAGTACAGTCCTTCAGTGAGCCAGGGACATTTAAAGACCCTTAGTACATAGGATATAGTCATAGTACTGAAGATTCAAATTCAGAAGTCTTGTGTTCTCTCAGTATAAGTTTACTTTAAAGACCCTGTCATGTGATAAGAAGTCTGCCTGTTTGGGGGAATCACCTACATGTGGCAAAAATGTGAATAACGCAAATTGTAATATTATTTTCAGATTATACCAGCGTCTCGGCGGACAGCAGCCTTAAAGTAGATGTAAACCCCAACTGAATGACATTCAGTTTGCTAAAGCACTATGTAACGCAAGCAATGGCTGATCTCCTGCACCCAATTACTGTAGTGTATACATGTAGGCACAACAGGCTGCATGGCTGAATGAGGTTTATTAGGGTGGATTTTCTGATGGTGACAACAGTGGACCATGTCTGTGTAATGTGTGTTCAATTTTCCAATTGAAGTTTCTTTTGGAAGCCCTGGTAACAAGGTGACAATGGAGGAGCACAACTGGGAGAAAGGGACAGAGCGTTGGCACTCTATAACAGGAATTCCCCGAACAAGGACTTTAATTATAGGATCGCTAGGTTTTATTTTGATGAAAGCTGCAAGTTCACAAGTATTGAAAATTATTTTTGAGATTTTAGCGAGGGGGTTTACATTGATCTTAACACGACCAGACAGACAGAGTGATACCCGATTGCTATGATGTAGGGTGGCCATAGACGAGTAGACAGCTTCCAAAGAATGATGGCTGTTTTTGGAACATTGGGGCCACCCATGATTTTCAGTTGATAGTGACAGAGCTTCATGATTTGTACTATGCCCATTTATTTTTCCACGTAGTATTGTGCCTGCTAGCAATGAGATTTAGAAGTCTGAAAACCTCCCTGTAAGTTCATGAGCACCTCTGAGTCCCAGAGGCATTTGCAAGCATCCCCCTAGATCACAAACACCTTGATTAAACCGCGGAAAAAAAAAAAATCCCTCGCTATAATTATCTTTGTACCCCATTAAATACAAATGCACAGGCTGTAAAGAAGACACGAGATATGCAATTGTTCTGTTGCTGATACATTTGCATGCAAATGTTTGAGCCGAAAATCCTTTATGTGCCAAAACCCAAAATGTTTGCTTATATTCAAATGCTTACAGAGATGTGCCTGTCTGTATACAAAGCCAGATGTTAAATTTTAAGCTGAATTACAGGCAAAAAAATCTTTAAATCTATTGTAGCAAAGACCCCCGAAAGAGCTGCTGAAATAAATAGGGTTGCTGCCGTCACCCCTTACCTGTAGTTTTACCACATCAGGAACTTAGAGTCTAAATTAAGCCTTGCGTCCACCAATGTATGTACCAGTCACTTTATTCTGTTTCCAATGCTTTATTGCAAAACTTGAAAGGAAGTAGCAGTAAAGAGGTAGAAAGGGAGTTGGAGGAGAGTTCAAATACCTTTTTGCAGATCACTGAGGAATTTAAGATCTTGCAGACTAACACACCTTCAGTCTAAAGATCTTTGCCCACCCGGATAGGTCTCTCTCACTGACCTAGCAGCCGGAATGGCGCACGGACAAAAAGTCTCTGCCACAGACTTGAGAAGAACAAAATGGTTGTACGATCCTCAGGCATAGGACGTAGTAACAGATGAACAATCCTCTGCCACAGGATTGTAGTATTAGATGATCAGCAACACAGTACCGGAACCTTTAAGCCGACCCAGCAGTACTGTGCGGTAAGGTTAGTTAGGATGCATCCTCCAATTGAGTCTCCAGGCCCTTCTTGAGATACCAGCCTTTCGCTCGGTCCTCTCCAAGATGAGTCCTCCCCTGGATCTTTCAATTGCTTAGCTTCCCGCAGGACAGATAGCACAGGACCACCTCTAAACCAACAGGCCCCAGATGACCTCTGGGCCTACTTGTAGTAACGAAGTCTCGGGCCAGCATGATCCCGAGACAGGAAAGAAACTGTCACATACCTTTAGGCCAGGAGGGCCAGGCGGTAAAAGAGAACCAAAAATGGCGTCTGCCCCTTAAGTACCCTTTCCCAGAATTCACAGCGATGGACCACCTCTGCTGGCTTACTTCTGAGAAAGAAGAGCACTCAATACATTTCAGCCTGTTGCTTTTCAACACTGGCCTGTGGTGACAACGACACCTACAGACAACAATGTGGAACTACACACAACAAAGCCAATGCTGGAACAGAAGCTAATTTAGCCTAGATTAAATCTGAACTATATACAGAACAGATAACCCCCTAAATGTATATACAAGCGCCTGATCAACAGGAGCAGGGCTCTACACTATCTAGAAAAAGAATCAGTAACTGGCAAAAATATATTATTCTGTTCTGATATAAGCCTACTGTAATCACCTTTGCTGTAGCATCTAGGCTGAGTGAGGGAGGGTTTAGTACTCTGGGAATATATTATTCTGTTCTGATATAAGCCTACTGTAATCACCTTTGCTGCAGCATCTAGGCTGAGTGAGGGAGGGTTTAGTACTCTGGGCCAATAAATTTTTGCTGCATTTCACAGTGCTGTCCATCTAGCACTGGCAGATTGCTGACTGGAGGAAAAAAAAAAAAAGATGGACTCTTTAGTGTACTGCTGCTTCTTAAACCACTTAAAGGGGTTGTAAAGGTATTTTTTTTTTTTTTTTAAAATAACAAACATGTTATACTTACCTTCACTGTGCAGCTCGTTCTGCACAGAGTGGCCCCGAACCTGGTCTTCTGGGGTCCCTCGGCGGCTGTTTCAGCTCCTCCCCGCAAGCATTTACCACCTTAATGCGAGCTCCCTCGCATGGTGGTGAGTGCTTGCGGGCGCGCTCCCGTGATACAGCCGGCGGCTATAGCCGCTCACTGTATCACTCGGCCCCGCCCCCCGACGCGCCGCGTCATCGGATGTGATTGACAGCAGCGCGAGCCAATGGCTGCGCTGCTTTCAATCCATCCACTGCAGCCAATCAGCGACCAGGCTGAGCTGCAATGAAGATGACGAGGACGAGCAGCGAAGATTCGAGGCGTCAGGTAATTAAAACGGGGGGGCTGGGGGCGGCGGTACTGTCAAAAGTTTTTTCACCTTAATGCATAGAATGCATTAAGGTGAAAAAATTTTTACCTTTACAACCCCTTTAATGATGAGCGTTCGCTCTCGACAAGAGCTTGGTCTGTGCTGTGAGCGTGCTCTGAAGCACACTCTCAGCACAGAGATTGAGCTCTTGTTGAGAGCCCCGGGTCTTGTACTAATGACTGGGAATCAGAAGGCCTGGTTCCAGACCACCTGATCGCTGTCATAGCCTTTGCTGTCATAAGTTATTTGGTGGTAGGTTATAGTAATAGCAAGAAATATACAGCTAAATGTTTTTTTTAAAAATGTACTATTTTGTACCCATTTTTCTTTGATAATAAAAAAATCAGAAGATGTCCATTAAAATTTACCCCAAATTAAAGCCAAATGAAAAAAAAAAAAACACTGTATATTTCACCTGTAATGTGTACCTGTTAAAGGTGGAATGACCTCTAGCAGCTAAGGAGATGTTATCGACACATCTTCTGCCAGTGGTCTGTCTCCCATGGCAACGAGAGCAGATCTGAACCGCAGAGGTACTGTACAGAGCTAAGGAAGTTCCAGAGTTACGTTGAGTGCCCATGTGGATCCCGTGCAGACTGCATTCCGTGTCCCACTTCTCTACTGGGGATTAGTAGTGAAAAACCCTGGACAGGTGGATGTGGATATTGGCTCAGCATGTCCCTCCTAAATGCAGATAACAGAGAAGGTTTACACTGTCATGGGGAACCAAAGGTTAATTGGAGAACAGTTGCAGTGGCGATGCACATGGTGTACATTCATATCAAAGAGTGGAGGATGAGTATTTCCCCACAGCGGTCTCAGCCTTTTCCAGGGCATTGATGAAAACGACACGAAACAAAGGTATCCTATGTGTGCAGTAAAGTGACCCTTGTGAAGGTTTGGGATATTTTAGCTCATCGGTAGCACCAAACAGTGGGTCCACTCCACAAAGTTTATTTTAGGACTTTTTCTGACCACTTTTATTGAAAAGAAAGTAAAGATTCACAACGTGTGTGTCAAAACAAGCAGTACTCTACCTCGTGGCTCTTCTCTGCAGTGGCTCTGCTTAAGCCTCCTGCCTTGGTCCTCCAGACCATCAAACACACAATCCTAGTGCTGGTATTACTAAACGCTGAACCTTCCTCAGCTCTGTTTCTCCTGCAGCTTCCTGCTGCTACATCCTTACAGGCTCGGCCTTTCACTTCCCTTCTGCATGAATCAGTAAGGGGCAACATGCTCCTAACAGCTCCCTTGCACAAACTGACCCTCTCAGGAAGGTGGGGCCACTAAACTCAAATCACAGTTCCCAGATAAATTCAGCGCATACCTTATTAGTGTGCCTGTTTTCTGCAAAACCTGGCCCAAATTGCCAAAATAAACAGTGGCACGGGCTCTGGCTCGCCTCTCTACATACAGTATCTCACAAAAGTGAGTACTCCCCTCACGTTTTTGGAAATATTTTATTCTATCTTTTCATGTGACAACACTGAAGAAATTACACTTTGCTACAATGTAAAGTAGTGAGTGTACAGCTTGTATTATAGTGTCAATTTGCTGTCCCCTCAAAATAACTCAACACACAGCCATTAATGTCTAAACCACTGGCAACAAAAGTGAGTACACTCCTAAGTGAAAATGTCCAAATTGGGTCCAAAGTGTCAATATTTTGTGTGGCCACCATTATTTTCCAGCACTGCCTTAACCCTCTTGGGCATGGAGTTCACCAGAGCTTCACAGGTTGCCACTGGAGTCCTCTTCAACTCCTCCATGAAGACATCACGGAGCTGGTGGATGTTGGAGACCTTGTGCTCCTCGACCTTCTGGTTGAGGATGCCCCACAGATGCTCAATAGGGTTTATGTCTGGAGACTTGCTTGGCCAGTCCATCACCTTTACCCTCAGCTTCTTTAGCAAGGCAGTGGTCATCTTAGAGGTGTGTTTGGGGTCGTTATGTTGGACTACTGCCCTGCAGGGAGGGAGGGGATCATGCTCTGCTTCAGTAGGTCACAGTACATGTTGGCATTCATGGTTCCCTCAATGAACTGTAGCTCCCCAGTGACGGCAACACTCATGCAGCCGCAGACCATGACACTCCCACCACCGTGCTTGACTGTAGGCAGCAAGACACACTTGTCTTTGTACTCCTCTCCTGGTTGCCACCACACATGCTTAACACCATCTGAACCAAATAAGTTTATCTTGGTATCATCAGACCACAGGAGATGGTTCCAGTAATCCATATCCTAATGCCGCGTACACACGGTCGGACTTTACGGCTGACTTTGACGTACTTTACGACGGACTTTCTGAATGAACGGACTTGCCTACACACAATCCACCAAAGTCTGTCGAATTCGTACGTGATGACGTACGACCGGACTAAAATAAGGAAGTTCATAGCCAGTAGCTGCCCTAGCGTGGCTTTTTGTCCGTCGAACTAGCATACAGACGAGCGGACTTTTCGACCGGACTCGCGTTCGACGGATAGATTTAAAACATGTTTCAAATCTAAGTCCGTCCAACTTTTGAGCAAACAAAGTCCGCTGGAGCCCACACACGATCGAATTGTCCGACGAAATCCAGTCCGCCGGGCAAAGTCTGCCGTAAAGTCCGCTCGTGTGTACGCGGCATTAGTCTGCTTGTCTTCAGCAAAGTGTTTGAGGGTTTTCTTGTGCATCATCTTTAGAAGTGGTTTCCTTCTGGGACAACAGCGATGCAGTGTGCGGCGTATGGTCTGAGCACTGACGGGCTGACCCACCACCCCTTCAATCTCTGCAGCAATGCTGGCAGCACTCATACGTTTATTTCTGTTCTGAGAGAAACCTGTCCTGTTAAACCGCTGTATGGTCTTGGCCACTGTGCTGCAGCTCAGTTTCAGGGTCTTGGCAATCTTCTTATAGCCTAGGCCATCTTTATGTAGAGAAGCAATTTTTTTTTTTTTTTTCAGATCCTCAGAGAGTTCTTTGTCATGAGGTGCCATGTTGAACTTCCAGTGACCAGTATGACAGAGTGAGAGTGATAACACGAAATTTAACACACCTGCTCCCCATCCACACCTGAGACCTTGTAACATTAACGAGTCGCATGACACCGGAGAGGGAAAATGGCTAATTGGGCCCAATTTGGACATTTTCACTTAGGGGTGTACTCATTTTTGTTGCCAGCGCTTTAGACTTTAATGGCTGTGTGTTGAGTTATTTTGAGGCTACAGCAAAATTACACGCTTATACAAGCTGTACACTCACTACTTTACATTGTAGAAAAGTGTCATTTCTTCAGTGCTGTCACATGAAAAGATAGAATAAAATATTTACAAAAATGTGAGGGGTGTAATCACTTTTGTGAGATACTGTATATCTCCCCCCCCCCCCGTTTAGCACTGAAGGAAGAATCGCATCACTCTTCACACTGGCACCTCTGTGCCTACTACCACCCCTAGTGGTCCGAACTTTTCTTACCTTCCTTCTAAAAGGGCACTCCACCTACATCTTTTTTCGGGTGTGCTTCCACAAGCACTTCTTCCTGACCTCTGGGGTCCCACTGATCTTTCTACCTTCTGGCCTTGGGTTCCTACATTTCTTTTCACTCTTTTTTTTCCACCTCCCCCAGACCTACTCTCCCAGGACTGTTGAGGGTCTACTTCTATGACACCTGTCTGGGACTGACTTCTCTCACTACTTGACTCAACCCCAAATAGCATCATCTGTTTTTCAGGTTCGCTAATACCTGTGTATTTACCCTTGGAAACCAATTTCTCAAAAATCCACAACTCAATATTGTCAATATCATCAGGAACTCTTGTCCCGTTGTTTGCTAGGACAGTGTCTGAGGAGGGACCACACACAGGCTAGCAGTTACTTCCCATAGTTTCACATCACCCCCTGTTGTCCAACACTCCATCAGCGACTGTTCTACCAACAAACACATTTTTCAACACATTTTTTCACACCAGTCTCTTTAACCATTTTGGTTACCGCTGGTACTTTCAATACCTCTGATCTGAAAAGGTGCTCCAGAGTGCTTTTCATACACATCAGTATGAAGCAATCCAACACACTGAGACAACTTTCCACAATAACTCCAAACATTGCATTAAATTATTCAAACATTGGCTATCTCTGCGCAGTACAGCCTGTAATATCCATCTCCAATTAGCAGTACCCCATGGTACAAGTTCTCATAATGCAGTGGTCTATAGGCTGTTCTGCGGTCCTTTCTTCTGGCACAGCAGCAATAGTGTCCACCTCACTTGTACACAACATAGTCTTGTAAGGCATAGTCCCTTCAATAAATATTGTGCTTCCCTGTGTCACTCTCCCCGGTCTGTTTTAACCACTTCAGCCCCAGAAGGACTTACCCCTTCCTGACCAAGCCCTTTTTTGCGATATGGCCCTGTGTCGCTTTAACTGACAATTGCGCGGTTGTGCAATGTTGTACCCAAACAAATTCTTTTCCCACAAATAGAGCTTTCTTTTGGTGGTATTTGATCACCTCTGTGGTTTTTATTTTTTGCGCTATAAACAAAAAAAGAGAAACAATTTTGAAAAAAAAAGCAATGTTTTTTACTTTTTACTATAATAAATATCCCCCCAAAAATATATAAAAAAAAAAACAAATTTCTTCCACAGTTTAGGCCAGTATGTATTCTTCTACATATTTTTGGTAAAAAAAAAAAAAAAAAAAAAAAAAAAAAAAAAATCGCAATAAGTGTATATTGGTTGGTTTGCGCAAAAGTTATCGCGTCTACAAAATAGGGAATAGATTTATGGCATTTTTATTAATATTTTTTTTTCATTAGTAATGGCGGCGATCTGCGATTTTTATTGTGACTGCGACTTTGCGGCAGACAGATTGGAAACTTTTGACACTATTTTGGGACCATTGGCATTTATATAGCAATCAGTGCTATAAAAATGCACTGATTACTGTGTACATGTCACCGGCAGGGAAGGGGTTAAACACTAGGGGGCAATCAAGGAGTTAACTGTGTTCCCTCAGCATGTTCACACTGTAGGGGGGATAGGCCCACTACAACCCCTGGCAAAACTGATGGAATCACCAGTCCCTGAGGATGTTCCTTCAGTTATTTATTGTTGTAGAAAAAAAGCAGATCACAGACATGGCCAAAAGCTAAAGGCATTTCAAATGGCAACTTTCTGGCTTTAAGAAACACTAAAAGAAATCAAGAAAAATAATGGTGGTGGCCAGTAACAGTTAGATTTATAGAACAAGCACAGGGAATAAATTATGGAATCACTCAATTCTGAGGAAAAAATTATGGAATCATGAAAAACAAACAAAATAACACTCCAACACATCACTAGTACTTTGTTGCACCACCTCTGGCTTTTATAACTGCTTGCAGTCTCTGAGGCATTGACTTAATGAGTGATAAACAGTACTCTTCATCAATCTGGCTCCAGCCTTCTCTGATTGCTGTTGCCAAATTATCTTTGCAGGTTGGAGCCTTGTCATGGACCATTTTCTTTAACTTCCACCACAGATTTTCAATTGGATTGAGATCCGGACTGTTTGCAGGCCATGACATTGACCTTATGTGTCTTTCTTCAAGGAATTTTTTCACAGTTTTTGCTCTATGGCAAGATGCATTATCATCTTGATAAATGATTTCATCATCCCCAAACATCCTTTCAATAGATGGGATAAGAAAAGTGTCCAAAATTTCAATGTAAACCTGTGCATTTATTGAAGATTTAATGACAGCCATCTCCCCAGTGCCTTTACCTGACATGCAGCCCCATATCATAATTGACTGTGGAAATTTGCATGTTTTCTTTAGACAGTCATCTGCATAAATCTCATTGGAACAGCACCAAACAAAAGTTCCAGCATCATCACCTTGCCCAATGCAGATTCGAGATTCATCACTGAATATGACTTTCATCCAATCATCCACAGTCCACGATTGCCTTTCCTTAGCCCATTGTAACCTTGTTTTTTTGTGTTTAGGTGTTACAGAAAAGCTAAAAGAAAGCCATCTCTATGTAAATCCCATTTCCTTTAGGCAGTTTCTTACAGTTCGGTCATAGATGTTGACTCCAGTTTCCTCCCATTTGTTCCTCATTTGTTTTGTTGTACATTTTCTGTTTTCAAGGCATATTGCTTTAAGTTTTCTGTCTTGATGCTTTGATGTTTTCCTTGGTCTACCAGTATGCTTGCCTTTAACCACCTTCCCATGTTGTTTGTATTTGGTCCATGTTTTAGACACAGCCGACTGTGAACAACCAACATCTTGTGCAACACTGCGTGATGGTTTACCCTCTTTACCTACATAATAACAAGCAGATTTAATCTGATGCAGGTGTTAGTGTTTGTAATGAAAATTTACAGGGTGATTCCATAATTTTTTCCTCAGAATTGAGTGATTCCATAATTTATTCCCTGTGCTTGTTCTATAAATCTAACTGTTACTGGCCACCACCATTATTTTTCTTGATTTCTTTTAGTGTTTCTTAAAGCCAGAAAGTTGCCATTTGAAATGCCTTTAGTTTTTGGCCATGTCTGTGATCTGCTTTTTTTCTACAACAATAAACAACTGAAGGAACATCCTCAGGGACTGGTGATTCCATAGTTTTTGCCAGGGGTTGTAGAACATGACAGAGAGAACTGCTGCCGATCACTGGGAACAGTAGATCCCTGTCATGTTGCTAGGCAGAACAGCTCCCCGTTCTGCCTCTCTGTGCCACAATCGCGGGCCACCGGCGGACAGAGTCCGTAAAACCCCAGATGACGCAGTGTCGTATGAGTACGTTGTTTTGCGCACCCGTGCCACTTTGTCGACTTTGTCTTACCACTCCATTTGGCAGGTGTTGCACTTTGCATGGGTCGCTTCTGAAACCATTCCTCTGCGGCACTTCCACTTTCCTTGTGTGACCATAGGCTAAACAGATGCCCTCCTCGGCATCATAGACTCTCAAGCATCCCAGCCCTCTTTGTGGGAATGGTGAGCCACCTCTTCACTGCAGCTCCACCATCCAGATGACACTTCCCAGACCTTACTCTCCCAGCAGAGCTTTTCCAGAACTCTCCAATTGGCTATAACGGTTCCTCATGAGCCCACCAGCCATAACTCTTGTCAGGAACACTCCACCATCCCGACTGACTTTTTCTTTGCTATAGGCAACAACACGCATCTTTGCAGTCACGGACGCACCGTTCTCCAAAAAACGTTTGGCACGTAATGTCTCTATAAGGCTGCGAGACAAGACACATCTAGCTGCTCACACAGCAAAGCACAAAACAGACAATCTATGGCACTCGTTGTATCTGTCATGAGAGGATCTGGAAGGAACTCCATCAGCTTGCCCATAGCATTCCTCCACGAACTGTGATGGTTTGAGGTATTTTAACTTATTGGTAGCGCCAAAGAGTAAGTCCACTCCACAAAGTTCGTTTTAGGGATTTTTCTGCCCACATTTTTTGAAAAGTAAAGATTCACAGCAGAATCACTTCCCTTGCAGGAGTTCTTACCATCAGTGTGTCAAAACAAACGGTACTCCACCTCGTGGCTCTTCTCTGCAGTGCTTATGCCTCCTGCCTTAGTCCTCTAGACCATCAAACACACAGTCTGCTGAACCTTTCTCAGCTCTGTTTTTCCTGCAGCTCCCTGCTGCTACATCTTTACAGGCTCTGCCTCTCACTGTCCCCGCATGGACAGTACGGAGCAACGTGCTCCTAACAGCTACCTTGCACAAACTGACCCCCTTGAGAGGGTGGGGCCACTAACCTCTAATTCCAGTTCCCACATAAGCCCAGCACACACCTGGCTCATTAGTGTGCCTGTTTTCTGCAAAACCTGACCCAAACTGCCAAAATAAACAGTGACGCAGGCTCGCCTCTACACCCCATAAAAAGTACCTAACGTACCCCAAAGAACCCATGAGGGGCAGGCCTCTCATGTGACCCAGTAATTGATGTCAGCCTACTTCAGGCGCTGTGCCTTAAATTAGAGCCTTAAAGGCCAATCAGCTGACTGCTTTAAGATTTATTGTTACTGAAGGAAGAAGAAAGCAACAGGAATGACACTGTGTGGAGGGAACAGATTAGAGAGCAAGAAAAGAAAAGCAGGAAAGGTGATACCACAAACTCTGCTATCAGGGAGACCCAACAGAGTTAAGCCCCATACACACGGGCCGGATGTCGGGAGACACCGGCTGGCTCAAAAAGTTCTGGGGCGATGTATTGAGCCGGATTTGGGGCTTTGATCCACAATGTGATGTACTGGGATGTAGTGGACCGGGTTCTGGGGCGATGTAGTGGACCGGGTTCTGGGGCGATGTAGTGGGCCCGGTTCTGGGGCGATGTAGTGGGCCCGGTTCTGGGGCGATGTAGTGGGCCCGGTTCTGGGGCGATGTAGTGGGCCCGGTTCTGGGGCGATGTAGTGGGCCCGGTTCTGGGGTTATATATTGAGCTGAATCTGGGGAGATGAAGGGGTCTGGTTCTTTAGCAATGAGGGGGCTTGGTTCTGAGGCGATGTATTGTGCTGGATCTGGGGCTATGTATTGAACAGGGGTGTAATAATATAAGTGAGCGTTCCAAAAAAGCAAATAAAACAGCTCACGCAAAGAAAGGTAATCAGCAAACCTCATATGCAGATATAAAAAGTGACGGCCAGCGCTCGGAAATTCTACATACATACTGTATATGATAGCGTGCACAAATGAAATGCTGAAATTTATTATCATCAAATTAAACTAAAAAAAATTAACATAACTAAATAATGCATGTAATGAGGGACAATCACCATTAGGTGGCAACCCATCCTTAAAAAGTGCTTTGTCCTTAACAAATGCAAATATGAATATCAATCTTCCTCCTTTAAAAAAGTGCTAATAGTGCAAACAAACAGCTGTGAAGACACAAGGCTTAGTCAAGATGGCGGCGCCAGCACCCGATAGCCGATTATTAGGTAGGTGCAACTACTGTATTCAGCTCCCATGGCCAGATTGAGGATTATGGAAATCTTTCTGACCCTTTTCCCCTCTATAGGGGCACACAGTAGGAGTGCCCGTTGTCGCCCCTGTTTGCGTTGGCACTAGTGTCTGACAGCGAAAATTAGAACCTCCTCACATATCACAGGATTTACTGTATACAGGGACCTGGAGAGGATAAAGAAAAATTTGGTACTCTGTCAGGCTTCTCTGTAAATTGGAGTAAGTCGGTACTTTTTCTCTTTGATTAGATCACCGAACCTCTGCCAGACTGTGCCCGCTCCCTTCAGATAATTACCTTGTTCAAATATCTGGGGGTTCAGGTTACTCCTTCAAGTACTTAGAATTAAATGTACTCCTTTTTACTCAAACAATTCTAGGCGAAATGTACTACCTGGTGCAAACTCCCGTTGTCAGTAGTTGGAAGAGTGAACCTAATCAAAATGGTGTAGGCTTCACAATTCCCCTCAGTGGATATCCAGCAGATGGTCTGCGCACAATATTAGAGACCTTATATGGAAGAAAAAAACAGCTAGGATAGGATTATCTACACTTCAATATAGTAAGGATCAGGGGAGCCTAGCAGTACCCAGTCCCAGACTTTATTTTATGGCCTTACAGCTTCAGTATCTGGGGGGGGGGGGGGGGGAACGGACTCTTCTGACCCAATTCGCAGGATTATTCTGACCCAATTCGCAGACTGCTGCTGCGTTGGGGATTCGAACTATGTGGTTTTGTCCCAGTTGGAAACCAGGTTTTATCTCTATAGAGGGTCCCACCTTGGCTCTTTTGAAGATGCTCTGGCCAGCAGTTAAGAGTAATCTAGGCCTGATGGTCTTCCTGCAGATAACACTGCTATGGTATAATCCCATGTATGTGGAAATATATAAATTGGAGGTTTTAGTTCTGGTAGTATGCAGTTATCAGTTATGTGTCTCAATTGTACAACCAAAACACCCTGAAACCTTTCACTGATGTACATGAGTGATTTACTCTGCCTAGACAACAGTTTTGCCGGTATCTCCAACTGAGGCATGCCTTGCAGGCCCAAGCTCGCCATTCTACTCTATCACTTGCTGACCATCCCCTACTACGTGAAATTATGTGGGAAAAGGAATAAACCCTTAGCATTTTGTAGCTTAACACATTGAGCACAAAAAAAGAAACATTACCCAGTAGACCATTTGTTAATATTCTTACCCTAGCACTTATGGGGCGCCTGCTCTCTCAATACTACTTCCCTGAACTTCTGTTCTTCACAGGAAAAAGTTAACAGTGGACAGTGCAGTCTTGAGTCAGTCTGTTAGCTTGGAGGAGGGAAGGACAGGATAGTGCCTTGTTCTCCTAAGCTTTTGGGCTGTGTTTCTGTTGAAGCCAAACGTACATTGGCATGCATGCGCGGGCACGCTAGTCTGTGCACAAGAGGAAATATGCATAGGTGCATGCGTGAACGTGCACGCACTGATGCCAAATGACCCATTTAAGTTAAACAATGACATGAACACATTGCTGTGTGGTCTTTCAGCTTGTTCCTGTTTGCCTGTGCCCCGATACTTTTCCTGCATACTTGTGTTTGACCCGGCTTGACCTCAACCCACCTCTGGATTCCCGCCTGCCTATCTGTGACCTCGGCCTGTGCTTTGACTCTGCTCCTGTCTCATGCTCTTGTACCTCGATGCCCGACTGTGTACTGACTCCAGCTTGTATCCTGTTCCTGCTCTAGTCTCAGGTTCCTGTACCTGCATTGCCCGGCTGTTGATGACCCCCTGGCTTGTGTTCTGGCTACGTTCCTGCCTACTGATCCAGCGTCACGGAGTCCCAGTTCTGGGTACCTGTCTGGTGATCCAGAGCGATCGGTTTCCTGTTAAGCCTCAACTGGTACCACCTGCTATTCCGTCCCTTGTGCCACTCTGTGTCCTACACTCCCTGTCATCTCTACCAGGGGTGTTAGACAGGAGGTACAAGAGAAGCCCCCTCTACAGCTTGATCTCCACTAGGTACGTGACGGTACCACTCATCCAGATGTCGGAGACTGAGAGAGGGGCATTGCCTCTGGAGACGCTATGCCAGCAACTTGCCTCTCTTACCCAGGCAGTCTGCACCCTGCAAGAGGGTTATTTTCAGCTAGAGGGTCGCATCCAATCCATGGTCTCCACCTCAGTAACCTCCGCACCTGCTGCTGCTCCCGGACCCTCTACGACTGGATGGACCTCATCCGAACCTACAGTGGCTATACCACCACCAGAGCCCCAGATACCTGCCCGGAACGATTCTCAGGTGATCGGCACAAGTTCTGGACATTCAGGAACTCATGCGAACTATATTTTGCCCTGCAGAAACTGACTTTCTCACTTGAAACCACCAGGGTGGGGTTTGCCAGCTCCCTGCTTCTCAGAGAACCACAGTCCTGGGCCCACCATCTTCTGGAACAGAACCATGCTGTCCTGAACTCTATCACATCATTTTTTGAAGCAATGGCTCAGCTGTATGACGATCCCCAGCGATCTGCCACTGCTGAATCTACCCTACATGCACTACAGCAAGGTCGCCGACTATGTCGCAGAATTCCGCAAGTGGGCCTCCGATACGGGCTGGAACGATGCAGCCCTTCGGCATCAAAGACAAAACATGCTAGAGTTGGTATTCCTGGTTCCCTCAATGGCCTCATTGGACTCACTATTCAGCTTGATCGTAGATTCAGGGAGCGGAGAAGGGAAAGAGCCAGTGGTACCAGACCTATTTGGACATTATCTCAAGCACCATCCACCCCTGCTCTCACGGTCTCCGGGATAGAGCCACTGGGGCTCTTGCGCTCTCTTCTCACTATTGAAGAAAGATTGCGAAGGCCAAGAAGTGCGAATTTGAAAAAGAAACAATCCAATTCTTGGGACTTATTTTCACCTCAGGCATCTCCGTGGACCCTCAGAAGGTCAAATCTATCCTCAAATGGCCCACTCCAACAGACAAGAAGAGCATGTAAGGATTTATAGGATTTGCCAACTTTTACCACAAGTTTATTAAGAATTTCTCTGCTATCATTTCTCCTGTCACCCAGCTGACAAAGCGGAATACTCTTTTGTAGTAAACAGTGGGAATATGCACACGGTCCTGATCAGAGCAATGTTCACAGTGTTTGCACCCAGCACAATGCGAGCCACATTGTCTTGGGTGCTGGCGCGCACATTTCAGCTGCACATGTTGCTCTGCACATGAACAATTGCATACGTCACTACCTGATATCTATTTTAATGTATACAAGTGTCTGATTGGCTGATTGTGAAGCCACCACCTCTCTTTGTTATCCCTGTTTAGCACTATAAATAAACGGGACCATCCTAGGTCATGAGGACGATGCTGACCTTTACAGAGGAAGAGCTGCTTGTCAGTTTCTGAGAGAGGGGGAGTCCCCCCTCCCTTTTCTCTTCACTTACTGCATGTTAACACTGGCATCTGCCCACTCTCTGCCTTCCTCCCATGTGCTCCTATTGGCAGGAGAGGAGCCAATTAAAGGCACAGTTACAGCAGCCAATCAGAGACTGTACTAAGCTGCAGGAAGCAGCTGCAAAGGACTTTGGAATATGAAGTCTCAGCACAGAGCGGCCTCACTGACTTTTAAAGATACAGGACTACAAATCCCAGCATGCTCTACTGACAGGAAAAGAGACTCCATTTTGATTCCCTGAGGAAAATTCAGTCAGCACGAAGTGGAGGAAGAGATCAGTCCTGAGGGAAAGATGCTGTCTCTCAGGTGATTTCACTGCGCAATTCAGGTTTCTGCCACCAGTTGGGACATCCAGCCTGAGAGAGAGGGATCCCAGGAGCACATCCAGGCACATCTGCACCAACGGTCAAGGGATCCAGTGTGAGGGGACCAGTCGGGTCGCCAGAAGAGCCTGCTGTTCCAGGACGTTTCATTTGGGCCTTGACCACAGGAATTGGTGAGAGGGCTTTTGCCCATTTGCAGGAAACAGGGACACTGCACTACAGACGGAGTTAAATGAACACTGTATACAGACATCATTGCTGGTAGTCATCTTACTGACACTTGTAGTGCCACAGGGATAAAGGATAAGGCCATCCTTTTCTGGGGACACTGTATACAGACCTCATTGTCCTTTTCACCTTGCTGAGAAAGATTCTGCCTGCTTTACTTGATAATCCGGGCCAGTTGTGTTGTTTGGCCCTGCTATCCAGGAGTTTAAGTGCACCAACGAAAGTGGCTAGCTGAAGACAAGGAGTTTTATCTTTTCTTCAAAAGGCCTGAAGCTACTAGTGCCATACAGATCCGCACACACATATTCAGGGCTCTGTATATGCAGTGGGTGTGTGTGGGACAGCTTTTCTAGGAGGTTAAACCATTGCATGTTGATTTTGAATAAAGTGTTTAAATTTTGGCCTGTGGTGTCAGGGGACAGGATAGAGAGGCCTGACACAAACAGGGTCATTCCTCTGCTCTAGTCCTGCCTGGACTCATAGAGCCAACCTCTATGTAAAAAGGTAACCAATCCGATTTTAAAGTGTCATATTGTGCTTTATTTACCATTTAAATGTGCCTCTGCTCTTGGGGATATTCTCAGAAAGCAGCTTGAATATAGGATTAAAAGCTATATTGCTCTTAAATCTCAGTTATTGTTGATTACTTGAATATGTATACAGTTCCTGTTATTCTTCCACAGAAATATTGCAGTAAAGACAATTTCTGTGTTTTATCATAACGTGTGTGTTTCTCATTGGTCATTGCACTTACACCATTGCCAGGTGTGCCAGAGGGGGCTGAGGCTGTTATTAGGGTTGAGATTCAGAGTAACGGACTGAACAAACAAAAGCAGCTGCTTCGGGGTTATCGCTACATATGCAAACACGCTTTCGCAGATTATACGAAAGAGGTGTATTTGTGCTCATTAGTGCTGCGGAATTATTTGCTTATAGGCGAAGCTCATAATTTCCACAACCGTTTTGGCGAGCCATTGTTTAGAAGCCAACAGATCTTCCTAAACCAGCAGACCTCGAGGGGGGAAAAAGGGATCCAGAACCAGACCAACAAAAGGCCGACCTATGGTAAGAAAACCATACTTCAAGTTTTTTGAACATTTTTGCTGTTCTGGGATTGGGATCTTTATTCTATGTCCGGTGTATCAGGCAATTTCTGCTTAGCAAAAGAACCTTTTTGTTTTTCCTCTCTCTTTCTGTATAATGGCGGGATTTTAATCATATGTTATAGTTTTGTCATTGTAGGTAGGTCTATTGATTATGAAGGTAACCTATAATGAAGTCCTCTATAGGTCCTAATCAATACAACCTAAAGTTTTTGGTATAGGTAATTGTATGCCTTGAGTGTTGGATATAGGTAACTATATGGTTTGGAGTGTGTAATTGATGTCAGTGTTGTGTGGAGTATTTTCGTTTTTGGGTGGAGTCATTTCATAAGTAGATGGTAGAAGGCATCCCCGTTGGGTATAGATAGAAAGAAGCCATAATATTGTTTTGTGTAGCAGAGGATTTCATCAGATTCTGTAGTTGTCTGCCGAACACGTTTATATAGAGATATAACGTGAGGAGTTTTTTTTTTTAGCAGACCGGTAAGGCCATGTAAAATAGTCCGGTGGCCGGTTATGGTGATAAAGGCGCAAACAATAACAGCTCCGAAGGTAAAACGCAAGGGGTCTCTGGACGCAGAGTCCACCAAAAGCGATTTGAATCATCATGGGCAATGGGCCGTCCATGGTAGGGAGGGAAATCAGGCTTCCCAGTCACACAGCTGCACAGTGCATGAAATCTGGGTATGGGGCTAAGGCCATTAGACCCCTTAGAAGTTGGCATACATGGTCAGAGGGTACAGCATGGTGTATTCCTTTGGAAGGCACTTTTGATGTCTGGAAGTGGTAAAAACTCATCACCGACTTCAAAATGAGACTCCAGAGTAAAAAGACCTTGGAAGTAGCTCAGCTATGACTTTAGATTCCTATAATGGTGAGCGGGCAAGGTATACAGAAGGCAATTTCAGTTCGGAAAAAAAAAAAAAAAAAAAAAAAAAAAAAAAAAAAAAAAATCGCATAATGTATACTTGGCCTGAGGGGATAACTGAATCTGGTGATCCAGTAGGGGAAGCAGAGGAAGCACTCTCTGGGCTCACTCTGCTACACCAAGCAAGATCAGTTAGGTTTGGGTCTGCTGGTTCTGCAATTATTGTTTGTTTCTTTCGAACCTCCTACTGTTGCTACCTCTGCATCTCCTCCTCCTACAACCGCTTTATCCTGGAGCTCCACATCTAACCTCACTCATAACTCTTAGCCCCCACTCTCTCTCTCGCGCTCTCTCTCTCAACCCTCTCCTGTAATCTCTGAAACCTCCACTCTCCAACCAAAAGCAAACAATGATCTGTTTAATAATGGAGATTTAAATGTTTTATTTGAGGCCAGAGGAATTTTCACTCGGAACAAGAAAAGAGTGGACTGTATTCAGGCTTTAGAAGAATATGGTATAACTAGGCCTGCTTTATATCCTTCTCTGGGTAACTTCAAACTAGAATCAACAGTGGGTGAAACTGTTCACACAAACCCACTGTTGAAACCACCTTCTCAATATACACCAAACCCTGACCCTGGGACTTTCCCAGTCCGGGTGCAGCAATATGAGGGCCCCCCCAATGAGAATGGAGTCAAGCACCCAATTTTTTTTTTTTTTAATTAGTTTTAAATTGTAGATTATAAAGCAGAGCCTCTTGGGCATACCCAGGCTCGGAGACACATAAGAAACAAAAGCTAAAACAATAGAAGCAAGACTAAAACATCCTAAAACAACCTAGAGTTGTCCGATCAATCCATCTATACAAATTGGGGTACAGGAGTTTTTCCCGGCCATTTTCAGTGGCAAACACATTAACGAGATGCCCTCTCTCCTAGACCCCAGTCACCTAGGAGATCATCCACCCTGTGTGGCAGAAACACAAAGTTCCGCCACCTAAGGAATTACAGATCGTATATCCTAAAGCTCATTAGTCGTCCAGAGAATCTTCCTTTGTATCTGCAGACTCCATCCAGATATTCCACATTTTATGGAACTTCTTAGCGCACCACCTAGACAGATAAGTGGCCTTGTACATTGGAGGGCTGCATTAACTAATCGTTTCCAGAAATTAATAGATGGTGCAACAGGGGATTTCCACTTGAGTACAATGGCCTTTGCCTGCATAATACAGTAATAATCCCACTGTTAGCGGGACTTGAATAGTGATAACTGTTAGAATAAATGTGATGACCTCATTCCAAAACAAATTTTCTTGTGGACAGGTCCAGAAAACACGCATGAAGCCCGCTGAGGGTGCAGCGCATCACCAACAAGAATCTGGAATATTTGGATATATTTGTTGTAATCGTGTGGGTGTAAAATACACTCTATGTATGATTTTAAATTGAATCAGTCGGTCCCTTGCGGAGAACAATTGTGAAAAGGCGCAATCAGGAGCATTCTAACCGAACTTCCAAACTCTAGGACAAATCCGCAGGGTTCGCAAGAATATTGGGTCAGAACCAATTTAGTTATGGCATGAGCGGGATGGACTGTGCCAGAACTCTGAAAGCTGAAATAAAATGGGGGTTGAGATGGCAGATGTCTTCATGTCTCGCTGCAAGATCACCACACAGGATCAGATAACTTCTGAGGGTAAAGAATGTTGCCAGGCTCTTCTGGGAAAGCTTCTGGCAGTGTACAATGCAACCTCTACCACGGATGTAATGAAAGGAAGTCAGAATCCTGAAGAGGAACCCGTTGTTTTTTGGTATCACCTAAAACAAGCAGCACTAGATGCAGATCTGGCGGTTGGTCCTGACGAATCACCTAGAGGTCATTAGCTGACTGCCATCCATCTTATGCTAATGGCCAAATTTCTAGGAGGGAATCCATTCAAAAGTCCAGGACAGGTTACTATTGGCCAGGCCCGAATTTAATGAGATGATTATACCTGCCTCTATTTGCTCTCTCTGGTATAGAGAGGGATGTGGACCAGAAAAAACAGGAGAAGACATCTAAAATCTTTGTAGCACAAACCCCTACACTTAAAATCCAAATAGACCGATACCTGCTGATAAAAGTTCTCCACCCAGCAAATCCCCCTGTAACACTCTTTTGTTCCCAGTGGCTAAGAAATCTGTCAAAGGTCAGGAAGCAGAATTTTGTTTAGTACACGACTTAAGGGCTATAAATAAAATCATTATCAGTGATGCCCCTCTGGTGCCCAACCCACACACCTTGTTGGCCTATATATCACCAAATGCAATTTTCTTCAGTGTCAATGATCTAACTAATGCATTTTTCTCTGTACAACTGGACCCCCAGTGCCAGTACCTTTTTGCTTTCTCATTCCAGGGTCGACAACTGACTTGGACACGTCTCGTTCAAGGGCCTGTGAATAGTCTCTCGGAGTACAGTTGCAAACTTAAAATAGTGTTAGTTGGATCCATGGACCCCAACGAATCCAGAGGTGGTGCTGTTACAGTATGTTCATGACTTGTTTCTTTGCTGCCCCTCAAGGGATGTTTGTCATCAGCATGCTGTCTCATTGCTTAACCATCTGGCATCTACGGGCAATAAAGCTAGCAAGGAGAAATTAGTTTTGTAGGGAGAAGGTGACCTTTTTAGGACATTGTATATCTCAGGGTACGCGACACCTGACAACCCAGAGAGTCTAGACACTGAAAGACTTCCAGAGACCCCGAAACGCACGACAAACGAGAGCCATTCTTGGACTTATCAATTACTGTAGAGACTGGGTCCCTAACATCTCATCCACATTAGGACCCCTTTGCGAACTTCCATCCCAAACACCCTTTCAACTGACTGATGACAACTGGTCAACCCAACAGGACTTGATCCAAGAACTCTCCAAAAGTACCTGCTTTAGGCCTATGACCTCCCTTTCTACTATGAAAGCAAAAGCCACGCCACTGGAGTACTGACCCAACTACATGGGTCCAGGTACCGACCCATCATGTACCTGTGGACTGCCCTAGATCCAGTCATTCGAGACTCACCAGGTTGTGTACGAGATGTGGCCGCCTGCGCTGTATTGCTACAGAAAGTAGGTGACATAGTCTTGGACACCCCATTGACCCTGTACACTCCCCACTCGGTACAGGAAATTCTAAATCAAGTCCAGACGAAACATCTATCTGCAGCTAGACTGACAAAGTATGAGGTGGCTCGCCTAACCCCTACTAATTTAAGGAGCAACTGCAATCTGCTCACATAATTTGTAATAAAACAGCTTTTCTATTCTGAAGCTTCCCTCCAACCACTTTGCATATTATTTTATATATACTGTGATTCTGTACTTGCCAAATATGCTGCAGAAATCTTCCTCCACTAAGTCTGGCTGCACCCATTTTAACTGCTGGCAGCTGAAGCTGCTGCCTGTTCTTTTCCTGGATTTACACAGGACACACAGAGGCATACCTGCAGCTCTCATTGGCCCTCTTATGACTCATCCCCCCTCCTTTCCTGGCAAACTCCCACCAGAGAGAGAGATGTGCATGGATGTCATCAGCCTAGGCTTTTTATCAGACAAGAAACAGGAAGAGGGCTGTATTTACTGGCAGAAAAAAAAAATGTTTTACTATCCAAAGTTAAAACAACAAGGGCAGAAGATTTAATAGAGGGAAAGATGAAAAACTAACTGAAGGTCCGCTTTAACCATAAAACGATGCACCATTCTAAACCTTGCATCTCTTCTTCCTGTTTGTATTGAGGAAGAAAAGGGAGGAGATAATGGCAAGAATGACAATTTTCAAACCAACAACACTAATCTCTCTATACAGATTCCAGGTATGCTTTTGGGATAGCTCATGGCTTCAGTACCATCTGGAAAGCAAGAGGATTTTTGACTAGTTTGGGGAAGCCAGTGAAACATGCAGAGTTAATCAAAAGGTTATGAATTGCTTTCAACCTGCCGTGTGAACCATTCTAAAGGTTAAGGCCCATACGACTGAATGGACTCTGGAGGCTGATGGTAATGCTTTGGCAGCTATAGCTGCTAAGGAAGGTGCTCTGAACCCTCCCAGGGAAACCCTGATGCTAGCCATCCCCTTTAATGTGTCTCTGGAAGAGTTTAAGAGACTACAGTCACAAGCGGAATGACAGGAAAAGAGGAAATGGACAGCACTAGGGGCCACAAGTCGTCCAGATGACATCTGGGGTCTTGGTAAAAAATGGTGTCTACCAAGATCGCATTTTTCCAATGATGGCCCATTCGGCTCATTATCAAGGGTATCAGTCAAAGATGGTTATGTGTATACAGGTGGATAAGCATTGGATCGCCCCTGGATTCACTACCGCAGCTGCTAATTTTGCAGCAGCCTGCCTGGTTTGCGCATTGCACAGCCCAGGTAGGATGGTACCAGTACCCAAACGACATTCTCCCCAACCAGAATATCCATTACAGTGCATCCAGATAGACTACATTACGTTGCCAAGGAGTGGGCCGTACAAACATGTCTTGGTCTGTGTGGATATGTTTTCCCGGTTGGCTGGAGGCATGGCCTGTTCAGAAAGTCAACACCACTACCACAGCCAAGAAGATCCTGTCCGAAATGGTGTGTTGCTGGGGCCTACCTGAAACTATCGAGTCGAATCGAAGCTACCACTTCACTGGTCAGATATTTGCAGAAGTGTGTAAAGCCCTCCATATCAATCTGGGATTACACCCCCCTTATCCCCAAAGTAGTACTTGATTTGATTGTAGCCCTCTGTCTTTTCTCACTAACTCTGCTGCTATCTTTATTACCATTGATTTGTATGTGTTTGGTTTTCTCTCTTTTTTTTTTTTTTTTTTTTTCTTCTTCTTTAACATGCTGCTTAAAAATTTGTGAATTGGACCTTGAAGAAGGGGACATACCCCGAAAGCTTGTCCTGAAAAATTGTATGTTAGTGCAAATAAAAAAAGTATCACGGACAGTACTCAATTTTCCCTAAAGTAGTAGTAAGGTTGAAAGGTTGAATGGAATCCCTAAAAACCAAAATCTCAAAAATAATAGCAGATACTGGAAAACTCTGGCCCGAGTGTCTCCCCATAGCTATCCACTCCATTAGAAATGTCCCTAAACAACCTCACGGGTTATCTCCAAATGGGGTTTTGCTCGGAACTAAACCAAAAACAGGGTTGTACTTTCCTCAGCAGCTGTCGTCTTTACATTCACAGCTGACGGGGTATGTGCAGTCCCTGCAACGTGAGCACCAAAAAAAATCCACCACAGGGTTCACGAGTCCCTTCCAGACCCTGACTCGATAACCGGTTTACATTCTATCCAACCAGGTGACTGGTTTGTTGTAAAGAAACATCAGAATAAAGGGACCAGAGTCGAGATACCTTGGGCCATTTCAGGTTCAGCTGACCACACCGACTTCTCTAAAACTTAATGAATGGGACAACTGGATCCATACCAGCCACTGCAAGAAGCTGCTCAACTACCCCAAAGAATGAGGAGTATCTTTTTTTAATTATATCTTTAGCAAGGGTGACAATGAAAAGCATCCCAACTTATTGTTAAAAATGCACCTCCAACTGGCTAAAACGGCGAACAGGACCAACTGCTGGGTATGCTCTAAACTCCCACCAAGCCTTAATACCCCGGCAATGGCAGCAGTACATGCTATATATGATGTCCTTATTGGTATGAGGAAATTTGAAAAACTAGTAAAGACTCCAGACACTTGTCAATAGAACTTAACGATACATTTCTAGAGGGTAAAATTAGTTATAGCTTTAACATTAGCTCTGGTTCTTGCCCCTCCCTCACAAAACCAGTATGGGTATCAGGACAACTAGGTAGCCCACAAGTGTGCTTCAACTTTAGTTTTGGTAAAGTGGATAACTTTGTAGGAACCATCACCTGTAAGGAAGGTATAACCGTTTAATCTTACCAATGACACCCCTGGCCTTTTTAATAACCTCTCTAGACCAGATTACGTCTGTTGAAAGGAAGCGTGTAGTTCAGACTGAGGGAACAATTCCCCAGTCTATCCTGTTACTACTCAATGCACGTGACCGTCAGAGTGACCCCCCCTGTACGACTCTGACTGGCCCCTACTACTTCTTATGCGGTTTTACAGGTTATAAGGTAATCTCCCCTAATGCAAAAGGTTCATGCGTCCTGGTGAAACAAGTCCCAGCATCTTACATCGCAGCCGTGATGGATCTGATGACATGAGAGAAGGTAAGAACAGCAAGGAGAGCTAGAAGGGAATTGTTCACCAACTCCGACCATGTCTGGGCATGTTTTCCTGCTTGGACAGGGTGGGGGATTGAACTTATCAAACGATTGACTAATTTCTCATCCATTGTGGATGGGCTGTTCAATGAAACCGTTGAAGCTGTAAGGAAGATCTCACAGGAATAACGACAGATGAAGACCCTTCTATTACAGGAAAAGATGGCCCTTGATTATCTGTTGGCAGCCGAGGGGGGTTTCTGTGAATTCCTAGGGGAAGACTGTTGTACCTGGATGGAGGATACTAGTGACAAATTTCAGGCCCATATGGATAAGGTTAGATCCCTGCAAGGCAAAGCCAGAGCTATAGCTAATGAAGGTTGGAATCCTTTTAAGGGTCTAGGAAAGTTTGGGGATATTTTTATTTTCCATCGGATCATGGTTGAAGTAAGTAGGGGTATATATTATATATATATATATATATATATATATATATATATATATATATATATATATATATACACACACACACACACACACACACACACACACACACACATACACACTCATGTTTGTGTTTCTATTCATTCTATATGCTGTGATGAGGTGTTCCTGATGCCTGATCGGTCAAGTCAACAGAGCACGAGCAGATGACCACATCTTCCTAGCTGAGATGAGATGCCCGAAGTCCAACCCACGTACCAGACGCAGAGGATGCCAGGTTAACTGGCGATCACTACAGCTCCCCTCTTCATGTCCTCCCTTAGAGTCATCCCTCCTGAAGAACAAAACAAAACAGTGTTTTTCTTTTTGTGGACTCATATGTACTGTAAAGACCGATTCATTTCCAGGTGTAAGAACAAGATTCGTCGAGCAGGGCCGTCTTAATAGCATCATGGGCTCCTGGGCAAAGTAATGCTCTGGGGCCCCTACAATGGGGACAGTGCAGGTAAACAGACATCAAGTAGGTAGGAGGCAGACAAGCGGAGCTCCCCCTTTTGGGTGGAGCCCTGCATGAACTACATAAACAATCATTCTGTACAGCAAAGAAACAGTGGGAAAATACTTTATGTAGTAACAAAGCTGTCCTGTGCATATAACATACCGTATATACTCAAGTATAAGTCGAGTTTTTCAGCACATTTTTTTGTGCTGAAAGTGCCCCCCTTGACTTATATTCGAGTCAAGCACTTTTCTGCAGCAAAAAATTTCATTTTCCGAACCGAATTTGGGGCCCCGTATCTCAGGGCCACTTGGTGCTAGGAACCCCAAATTTGGTGTGCAAACCCAGTGGACCTGGGGTTCCTAGCACCAAGTGGCCCCGAGATACGGGGGCCCCAAAATAGGTTCGGAAAATGTTATTCTCTGCTGCAGAAAAGTGCTTGACATTTTCTGAACCGATATTTGGGGCCCTGTATCTCGGGGCCACTTGGTGCTAGAAATCCCAGCTTTGGGTATTTCATGGTACTAGTTCCACTGGGTTTGCACACCAAATTTGGGGTTCCTAGCGCTAAGTGGCCCCGAGATACGGGGCCCCAAAGTCGGTCAACTGTGTCCATCTGCAGCAATGTCATTTCGGGACACTTTGGGTTCAGAGACCCCAAATTTTGGCTGTAGCTAGGGGGCATCTAGGAACCCTTAACTACCGAGTTTGAAGTTCGGGGGACCTATGACTGCAAATGCGCACAGTGAGGCATGCAAATGGGCATTGTTGACCCTCTTTTCCACTTACAGTAGCTGTGCATTTCTCACCCTCGTCTTATACTCGGGTCAATAAGTTTTTCCCATTTTTTTGTGGTAAATTAGGGCCTCGACTTATACTCGGAACGACTTATACGGTATCTGCTAGATTGATGCCTCCCCAGCACTCTGACCCCTCTACACCCCAGATATCCCCCCAGCACTCTGACCCCTCTACATCCCAGATATCCCTGCAGCACTGTAACCATATACCATAGGATACCCCTTGTATTGTGACCCCACTACATCCATTAAACCCCCTACACTGTGGCCTCTCTACATCCTTGATATCTCTAGCACTATAGCCACAAAAGCTACCCCCTATACACTCCAGATCCCCCCTCAGCATTGTTTTCCCCCATACACTCTTGATAGCCCCCAGCACCATTATTCCATCCATGTAGTACCCTCTTTTCCAGTGGAGATACAGTGCATGTAAACTTTTGGCTCTGTGCCCACCTCTAGCACTGCACTCACCTATACCAATCAACCAGGCAGAAGGAGGGGCAGAGGAGGGAGCATCCCTCCGAGCATTCCAAGCCTTTCGGTGTAAACAGTGCTGGACAGCTGGGCTCACTATAACACCATCCACAATGCTACTTCCGCAGGTGGGCTCTCAGTGCTGCTGACTCAGCAGCTCCCACTCCAGCTCCTACCCCGAAGCCTTCGAGTCCCGAGCATTAAAGCTGCATGGGGCGGGGTCAGAGCATCACTGGCGCTCCAGCCCTGCCCCTCTCTGCTGGCTGTGAAATAATAGGTATCTTTCTGCACAGCACGGCGCACTGCTGCCAGCCTGCCTCCCCTATGTATCCATCACTCTCAGTGCCATCATGGGGAGCCCAATTTTGGGGCAGCGTGGGCTCAAGGACCAGTTGCTTTGGGGAAAGTGCAGGGGCCTCCCATGCAGCTGAGCCCCTGGGCAGTGCCCTCTCATTAAGACAGCCCTTGTCGCCGAGGGACACATGAGAGCATATGACAAAGAGGAGGGGCTGTTGTGGAAATTTGTATTAATGTATATTGTCAGATGTCTCCCAATCTAAGTTTTGCTGCAATACGCTCATGCAAGCGTGTCAGCACATACAGACACCGGTGAAAGACCGTTGGTTGTGTAAACCTTCCCGTGGACGCGGAAATATGTTTGCAGTTTAAGGGATGTTCATTTATGCCTCACCAAGAGACTGGCCACCTCATTGCGGCTGCATCTACAGACCCGCGCACATGCAACCCACATTGTCTTGGATGCCTGCGCACACATTTCGGCGGAAAACTGCACACTGCTCTGCACACGAACGATTGCATACATCACTACCTGATATCTATTTGAATGTATACAAGCGTCTGGCTGATTGGGAAGCCACCACCTCTCTTTTTTATCCCTGTTCAGCCCTATAAATAAACTGGACCGTCCTAGGTCATGAGGACGATACTGACCTCCCAACGTGAAAACAGCCTTTGTGTGTGTTACTTGGTGTTATGCAAGCGCGCTTTGCCGGATTATACATAAGAGCTGTAATTGTGCTTATTAGCGCAGCGGAATTATTTGCTTATAGGCAAAGCTCATGATTTACACAACAGTACCCTCAAGTCTACGTCCCAAGATCCTTAGCCTATGTCATGACCATCCCTTGGCAGGGCATTTTGAGGCATCTGAAACAATGGAACTTGTGCAACGCTCCTTTTGGTGGCCTAGTTTGAGGTCTGATTGCCGAGATTATGTTGGAACCTGTGGAATCTGCATCTGAAGTAAGAGTGACAAAACCAAATCTTGGGGTTGGCTAAGGCCTTTACCCATCCCCAAGAGGCCTTGGGAAATGATCAGTATGAACTTTATTGTTGAACTTCCTCCATCCGAAAAATTCACTACCATCTTTGTGATTGTCGACAAGTTAACTAGGATGGCCCATTTCATCCCCATGTTGGGGACCCCCTCAGCAATGGAAATTGCTTGTTACCTTCATCAAAGAAGTGGTCATTCTCCACGGGGTACCCAGCAGCATCACCTCAGATCGAGGAGTACAATTCACATCCAGGTTCTGGAGGGATCTTTGCAGAACACTAAAAATCGAAGCTTGTTTTTCCTCGGCCTATCAATCACAAACAAATTGGCCAAACAGAGCGAACGAACCAGCCTCTGGGACAATACCACTGATGCTTTTCATCTTTTGTTCAAGATGACTGGGAATAACTCCTACCCCTGGCAGAATTTGCATATAATGATGCGGTTTACTCGGCCCAATTTTTTGTGAATTATGGGTACTTTTTACCCGACATTGTGCCTGATTCCTCGGTTCCTGCAGTCCAGGAGAGAGTGAAATTCTTGCAGTCAAACAAAGCACAGCAAAACAATAAACATTTTTTTGACAGAAAAAGGAGAGGATACCTAAAACTTGAACTAGGAGACAAAGTTTGGCTATCTACTACCAATCTAAAATTATAATTCCCATCCAAGAAACTGGGACCTAGATATATCGGTCCACTTTCTGTTAAAAGACAAATCAATCCAGCAGCCTTTGAACTTTCACTCCCAGAAACGTACAAGATCCACCCTGTCTTCCATGTGTTCTTACTAAAGCCCGCAAGGCTAGACCAATTCCCTGGTCGTGAGACGGGTCCACCAGCACCTGCGAAAGTTGATGGCAATGTGGAATATGAGGTCAAGACAACTGTGGATTGTAGAAAAAGAAGACACACTATCCAGTACTTAATTAAATGGAAAGACTACGGGCCAGAAGGAAACTCACGGGAACCAGAAACCAACCTTCATGCCAAAAGACTGATACAGGCATTTTTTTCTGGCCCATTCTGAAAAGATGATACAAATGGACATGTACGAGGAATCCAGTTGAAGCCAAGCGTGCTATGGCTCGCAGGAACGCTAGCCTGTGCACAAGAGGAAATATGCATAGGCGCATGCGTGAATGCGCACGTGCATGCCCTGGTGCCAAACAGCCCATTTAAGCTGAACAATGACATGAACACATTGCTGAGTGGTCTTTCAGCTTGGTCCTGTTTGCATGTGCCCTGATCTGTTTCCTGCCTACTTGTGTTTGACCCAACTTGACCTCAACCCTCTTCTGGATTCCTGCCTGCCTACTTGTAACCTCAGCCAGTGCTTTCTCCGCTTCTGTCTCACGCTCTTGTACCCCGCTGCCTGACTGTGTACCGACTCCACCTTGTATCCTGATTGCTCTAGTCTCACATTCCTGTACCTTCATTGCCCGGCTGTTGACCCCCTGGCTTGTGTTTTGGCTACGCACCTGCCTACTGATCCAGCAGCACAGAGTCCCAGTTCCGGGTTCCTGTCTGGTGATCTAGAGCCATTGGTTTTCTGTCAAGCCTCAGCTCTGGTGCCACCCGCTATTCCGTCCCTTGTGCCACTCTGCCCTACACTCCCTGTCATCTCTACCAAGGGTGTTAGACAGGAAGTGCAAGAGACCCCTCCTCTACAGCTCGATCTCCACCAGGTATGTCACAGGTTCCTATGATGGACACAGTGTAAGGAGACACAACTTTAGTCCCTGCATTCAAGGGTGGCTCCATAGGATGCTGCAAAAGAAAGGAGCCACCCTGAAACAGGAAACCTGGAGCAGTGGTCATGGCACCAGGTTAAACTGGAACACAAGCAGTGATTAAAAGATAAATCAGTGACTCAGACCCAGGTCAGTTATCCTCCAGCTTAGACGTGGCCCTGTTAGAAGTGGCAGACCCATCTCTTAAAAGAGGTCCTCAGAACCGCGAGTAGAGACTGTAGTCACAGTGACTTAACTTACTTTAATAGCCAACAGGAGAAGGGAGATCATTTTTCCCTTCGGAACATCCACCGTACTCTATAATGGCAACATGGAGGAGGCGAGAGAGGTGGAGCTGAATGCGAGACCCCAGGTATGTTCTAACTCACCCTACCCTCTGCCTCTAATTTTGTCTACCCTTTTTTACCCCCCTTCCTCTAACTCTGTTAAACTTGCTCTGGTCTCTTGACCGAGGAAGATATTTTATGTTGAATTACCAGGTGGTGGGCTGGGTGTGGGCATGCCGGCCAGTTGGACCGATCGGAGAAGTTTTTGAATTGCGACCACCCAACTCATTCGGGGGCCGACAAAGATAGTGCCGGCATGAAATGGCCACCCTGCCTTGAGGTGGTCCCGGCGGGGGTGGAGCATGGGGATAGGTTAGTTGGAGGCTAATGGATGCCCCCCTGTCCTCATGCCCCGCCTGACGGAGCCATCACTGAATTACAGTGACTCATTTTAATTTAAGTACACAGATCCCTATGTTAGAGACACTCAGGGTGAATCGGAGACAGTGAGGTGGAAATATACCAACCATACCCCTTGAGAGGGAAGGGAGACCCCACTCAACACCCACCACCCAAATACTGAGCCTTTCATGGTTGGGAAATCAATCCTATTCTTGTCCCTTGTTTTTTCTCCTCCCTTTATTTTCTGTATTATTTTAATTATTTTCATTTTTTTTTTTCCACTGTTCTTTGTTTTTTTTTTTTCTCCTTTGTTCCTTTTCTCTCTTCTCTGAAAAATGACAATTGAGACAATCGATGTGTATACTATAGCACCTTCATTGAAAATGTACAACCTTGTCCTTTATAAAGATTATACAAAAAAAAAAAAAAAGATAAATCAGCTGCATACTCAGTAAGCACACCTCCCAACTTGATTTCAAGGGACTGTCCCTGATTGAAACAAAGTCCATCTGTCCCTTTTTTCTCACAATTTTTAGTCTGATCTATATAGTTGTATATAAAATTCACTTTTTATCTTTCAAAAAGTATTTCCCAGTGCGAAACCTTTCATCCAAATTCTAAATTTCTGCATTTGTAAATTCCAAAAGCCAGTACAATAGTAGTGGTAAAATACACTTGTGGGTTTAACTAATCATATTTATTTTGTACAATTCTACTTTAATGGGGCGTGGCAGGGGATGTGTCCTATACCTACATACTTTTGCTAATAGGTGTCCCTCATTTCAGAAAGTTGGGAGGTATGAGTGATTAAATCAGCTGCTAAAAGTACTTAAAAAAACTGAGGGTTTAATATCACTTTAAGGTGATGACCATAAGACTACAGAGCAATGTCATTACATCATTGGGGCAAAATAGTATGGTTGATTAAGAACCCTTTAGCTTGTCTGTCAGCAGTTGGCCACACCTCTTGCCTGGTATCTTTAGCATCTTGGAGCATTTGTCAGAAGTGAGTGTAGCGCTACCCCTACAGGAGCCGCTGGTGAATATGGGTATCTCCCACCCTGCACAGCCAGGCACATGGGATACAAACTACATACATCCAGTATATGCACTTCTCTTCTACCTCCAGCACAATCTTGCTTGTAGAACTACATCTCCCAGGACCAGCTAGCACTGACAAATTGATCCAACACAGACTCAGTCAGATCCAGAGCAACTGCCCTTTGCAGGCAGGGACCTCCCCTTTGGTTGCGTATCAGAAAGAGGTCTTTAGTGCTTAGCTGTCCTATTCCTGTGGCTACTGCTCCCAGTATCACCTCTTCAGACACTGCCAGCCCGCCTTGGCTGCAGCTACCCCTTTCACTAGCCCCCCTGGCTACTTCTCCACAGTCCTCCCAGACTGACTCTGCATCCATCCTAGACTGCTTACACCCAGCCAGTCCCTTCAGGCATGCCTCTCAGTTCTCTGACTGTAATGCCGCGTACACACGAGCGGACTTTACGGCAGACTTTGCTCGGCGGACTTTACGCCGGACTTTATGACGGACTTTCCGAATGAACGGACTTGCCTACACACAATCCACCAAAGTCCGTTGAATTCGTACGTGATGACGTACGACCGGACTAAAACAAGGAAGTTCATAGCCAGTAGCCAATAGCTGCCCTAGTGTGGCTTTTTGTCCATCGAACTAGCATACAGACGAGCTGACTTTTCGACCGGACTCGAGTTCGACGGATAGATTTAAAACATGTTTCAAATCTAAGTCCATCCAACTTTTGAGCAAACAAAGTCCGCTGGAGCCCACACACGATCGAATTGTCTGATGAAATCCCGTCCGCCGGGCAAAGTCTGCCGTAAAGTCCGCTCGCGTGTACGCGGCATAACACTCACCAGCCCTCTTGGCTGTCTTTCTCCCTGGAGATTTTCCCGGCAGTGTACTTCTGCAGTCCATCTCCATCATCCACCCGAACTCACACTGACCCTGAGTATTTGAGGGGGCCTGCCCCCTGCCAATCCATCTGTTGGAGATTGGTCAAGACCCTCAGAATACTCCAGACAGCTCCTCCTAGACCTCTCCCAGCTGCTTCTGGAATCTTCAAGTTTCCAGTAAGCAGGGGGAATGCTTAGAGATACTGCTGCTGAGTCACCCAGTCTCCGTGAATCACTCAACCCTGACCCATAAAACACAGGCTTGGCTGCCAGCCAAGCCTGACAATAAACCTACTCTAATGCCGCGTACACACGGTCGGACTTTTCGTCTACAAAAGGCTGACAATCCGATCGTGTGTGGGCTTCCCCGGACTTTCGACTGACTTTTCCAGCCACAAATCTGACGGACTTTAGATTTGGAACATGCTTCAAATCTTTACGTCGTAACTCCGCCGGAAACAGAAATACGCTCATCTGTATGCTAGTCCAACGGACAAAAACCCACGCTAGGGCAGCTATTGGCTACTGGCTATCAACTTCCTTATTTTAGTCCAGTGTACGCCATCAGGTATGAATCCATGGGACTTTTGTGTGATCGTATGTAGGCAAGTCCGTTCTTTAGAAAGTCTGCCGCAAGTCCGCCAAAAGTCCGTCGAAAGTCTGTCGGACGGGCTGTCGGACTTTTGTAGCCGAAAAGTCGACCGTTTGTACGCGGCATTACACAAAAATCCTAACTCTAGCACTTTAGCAACACTAGGGGATGCTACATGGTGTTTATGCAGAAGCCTGAATGTGTCAGAGAAATGTCATGAAACTGCTTCTGAAATCACCCCACCATGACCAAGTGACTAGGGATGTGTGGGAGCATATGAGGCAGCAGACAGGGCTTACTACAAAAGGAAAAACTTTGGCAAAAGACAATTTGTTTTTTAAAGGGTACTTGATCTTTCTATTTTTGTAACAGGATGCCTTTAATTATACATTATTTTACAAAAACAGGTGAGGGCAGGACCTAGACCAGACTGCATTGCTCAGCTGCAATATAGTCCAGCGTGAGGTATTGGATTTTGCAGGGTGGTACCTATATGTTCTGTCTAGCATGGGAGCTGGGGCTGTCTGAACAGAATCACAAATTCACTATACTGTATGTTGTTCAGCAGTGCATTTTGAAATTTGCCTGGAGTTCCACTTTAAGATTTTGCCTAATCTCCGCTATGCCCTATATTAAAAGTACAATGTAAAGTGCTGTGAAAAAAGTATTTGCCCCCTTCCGAATTATTTTTTTTTTTTTGCACACTTGTCACACTTAAATGATTCAGATCATCAAACAGATTTTAATATTACACAAAGATATCCTGAGTAAATCCAAAATGCAGTTTTGAATTTATGATTTCATTTATTAAGGGAAAAAAGCTCTCCAAACCTGCCTGGCAATAGCCCCCACTTGCTAAATCATGAATGAACTGTGATTAACCACATTTTTTGGAAGGCTGAGCTAAATTTCACTTGCCACACCCAGTCCTGATTACTGCCAGATCTGTTGATTTAAGAAATCACTTAACCACTTAAGGACCAGCCTCGTTCTGGATTTTAGGTGTTTACATGTTTAAAACAGTTTTTTTTTTTTGCTAGAAAATTACTTAGAAACCCCAAACATTATATATTGTTTTTTTCCAACACCCTAGAGAATAAAATGGCAGTCAGTTGCTCTGGATCTGACTTTTTTTTGCACCGTATTTGCTCAGCGGTCTTATAAGCGCACTTTTTTTGAAAAAATTCACTTTTTTGAATAAAAAAAAAAAAGTCAATAGTAAAGTTAGCACAATTTTTTTATATTGTGAAATATAATGTTACACCAAGTAAATTGATACCCAACATGTCACGCTTCAAAATTGCGCCCGCTCGTGGAATGGCGTCAAACTTTTACCCTTAAAAATCCTAATAGGCGACGTTTAAAAAATTCTACAGGTTGCACGTTTTGCGTTACAGAGGAAGTCTAGGGCTAGAATTATTGCTCTTGCTCTAATGGTCGCGGCGACACCTCTCATGTTTGGTTTGACCACCGTTTTCACATGCGGGCGCTACTCACGTATGTGTTCGCTTCTGCGCGCGAGCTCGTCAGGACGCTTTAAAAAAAAAAAAATAATAATTTTTCTTATTTATTTTACTGTTTTAAAAAAATAAAATTGGATCACTTTTATTCCTATTACAAGGAATGTAAACATGTAATAGAAAAAAGCATGACAGGTCCTCTTAACCACTTGAGCCCCGGACCATTATGCTGCCTAAGGACCAGAGGTCTTTTTCCAATTTGGCACTGCGTCGCTTTAAAGCGGTTGTAAAGGTAATTTTTTTTTTAAAAAAAAATAACAAACATATCATACTTACCTTCACTGTGCAGCTCGTTCTGCACAGAGTGGCCCCGAACCTAGTCTTCTGGGGTCCCTCGGCGGCTGTTTCAGCTCCTCCCCGCAAGCATTCACCACCTTAATGCGAGCTCCCTCGCATGGTGGTGAGTGCTTGCGGGCGCGCTCCCGTGATACAGCCGGCGGCTATAGCCGCTCGCTGTATCACTCGGCCCCGCCCCCCGGCGCGCCGCGTCATCGGATGTGATTGACAGCAGCGCGAGCCAATGGCTGCGCTGCTTTCAATCCATCCACTGCAGCCAATCAGCGACCAGGCTGAGCTGCAGCGAAGATGACAAGAACGTGCAGCGAAGATTCGAGGCGTCAGGTAAGTAAAACGGGGGGGCTGGGGGCGGCGGTACTGTCAAAAGTTTTTTCACCTTAATGCATAGAATGCATTAAGGTGAAAAATTTTTTACCTTTACAACCCCTTTAACTGCTAATTGCGCGGTCATGCAATGCTGTACCCAAACGAAATTTGCGTCCTTTTCTTCCCACAAATAGAGCTTTCTTTTGATGGTATTTGATCACCTCTGCAGTTTTTATTTTTTGCGCTATAAAAACGGAAAAAGACCGAAAATTTTGAAAAAAAATGATATTTTCTACTTTTTGTTATAAAAAAAATCCAATAAACTAAATTTTAGTCATACATTTAGGCCAAAATGTATTCGGCCACATGTCTTTGGTAAAAAAAAAAATGTCAATAAGCATATATTTATTGGTTTGCGCAAAAGTTATAGCGTCTACAAACTAGGGTACATTTTCTGTAATTTACACAGCTTTTAGTTTATGACTGCCTATGTCATTTCTTGAGGTGCTAAAATGGCAGGGCAGTACAAAACCCCCCCAAATGACCCCATTTTGGAAAGTAGACACCCAAAGGAAATTGATGAGAGGCATGTTGAACCCATTGAATATTTATTTTTTTGTCCCAAGTGATTGAATAATGACAAAAAAAAAAAAAAAAAATATTTACAAAAAGTTGTCACTAAATGATATATTGCTCACACAGGCCATGGGCATATGTGGAATTGCACCCCAAAATACATTCAGCTGCTTCTCCTGAGTATGGGGATACCACATGTGTGGGACTTTTTGGGAGCCTAGCCGCGTACGGGGCCCCGAAAACCAAGCACCGCCTTCAGGATTTCTAAGGGTGTAAATTTTTGATTTCACTCTTCACTGCCTATCACAGTTTCGGAGGCCATGGAATGCCCAGGTGGCACAAAACACCCCCAAATGACCCCATTTTGGAAAGTAGACACCCCAAGCTATTTGCTGAGAGGCATGGTGAGTAATTTGCAGCTCTCATTTGTTTTTGAAAATGAAGAAAGACAAGAAAAAACTTTTTTTTTTTTCTTTTTTCAATTTTCAAAACTTTGTGACAAAAAGTGAGGTCTGCAAAATACTCACCATACCTCTCAGCAAATAGCTTGGGGTGTCTACTTTCCAAAATAGGGTCATTTGGGGGGGGGTTTGTGCCACCTGGGCATTCCATGGCCTCCGAAACTGTGATAGGCAGTGAAGAGTGAAATCAAAAATTCACGCCCTTAGAAAGCCTGAAGGCGGTGCTTGGTTTTCGGGGTCCCGTACGCGGCTAGGCTCCCAAAAAGTCTCACACATGTGGTATCCCCATACTCAGGAGAAGCAGCAGAATGTATTTTGGGGTGTAATTTCACATATTCCCATGGCATGTTTGAGCAATATATCATTTAGTGACAGCTTTGTGCAAAAAAAAAAAAAAAAATTTGTCTCTTTCCCGCAACTTGTGTCGCAATATAAAATATTCCATGGACTCGACATGCCTCTCAGCAAATAGCTTGGGGTGTCTACTTTCCAAAATGGGGTCATTTGGGGGGGTTTTGAACTGTCCTGGCATTTTATGCACAACATTTAGAAGCTTATGTCACACATCACCAACTCTTCTAACCACTTGAAGACAAAGCCCTTTCTGACACTCATTGTTTACATGAAAAAGTTTTTTTTTTTTTGCAAAAAAATTACTTTGAACCCCCAAACATTATATATTTTTTAAAGCAAATGCCCTACAGATTAAAATGGTGGGCATTTAATTTTTTTTTTTTTTTTCACACAGTATTTGCACAGCGATTTTTCAAACGCATTTTTTTGGGAAAAAACACACTTTTTTAAATGTTAATGCACTAAAACACACTATATTGCCCAAATGTTTGATGAAATAAAAAAGATGATCTTAGGCCGAGTACATGGATACCAAACATGACATGCTTTAAAATTGCGCACAAACGTGCAGTGGCAACAAAATAAATGCATTTTTAAAAGCCTTTACAGGTTACCACTTTAGATTTACAGAGGAGGTCTACTGCAAAAATTACTGCCCTCGATCTGACCTTTGCGGCGATACCTCGCATGCATGGTGCAATTGCTGTTTACCTTTGATGACAGACCGCCGCTTGCGTTCGCCTTAGCGCGAGAGCAGGGGGCGACAGGGGTGCTTTTTTTTTTTTTTTTTCTTTATTATTTTTTTGCTTTTTTATCTTATTTTTAAACTGTTCCTTTCATTTTTTTTTTTTTTTTAATCATTTTTATTGTTATCTCAGGGAATGTAAATATCCCCTATGATAGCAATAGGTAGTGACAGGTACTCTTTTTTGAAAAAATTGGGGTCTATTAGACCCTAGATCTCTCCTCTGCCCTCAAAGCATCTGATGACACCAAGATCGGTGTGATAAAATGCTTCCCCAATTTCCCAATGGCGCCATTTACATCCGGCGAAATCTAAGTCATAAAATGCTCGTAGCTTCCGGTTTCTTAGGCCATAGAGATGTTTGCAGCCACTCTGGTCTCTGATCAGCTCTATGGTCAGCTGGCTGAATCACCGACTGCATTCTCAGGTTCCCTGTTGAGACAGGAGAGCCAGAGAAAAACACGGAAGACGGTGGGGGGGGGGCATTCCCTCCCACGGCTTGTAAAAGCAGTCTAGAGGCTAATTAGCCACTAGGATTGCTTTTACATGAAAGCCGACCACTGGCTGAAAAGAATGATACCAAGATGATACCTAAACCTGCAGGCATCATTCTGGTATAACCATTCAAAGTCGTGAATGGTGTACCTGAAGACAAAAAAATGGTTAACAATAAAGCACAGTAAACGGTAAAGTATAAAAAATTGCATACCTGAAAAGCAAACATGATAAAACATAATAACAATAAAACATTGCAGAATAGAATACAGTAAAAAAAAAGAGCAGAACAAGAGAGAGAGAATAGAGAGAGAGAGAGAGAGAACAATAAAACGACAACTATTTTTTTTTATTTTATATATATATATTTTTTTTTTTACACTTTTTTTGTAACTAACTTTTATAACTGTAAACGGTTCCAGGTTCGGGTCTCTCAAAATGCGATGGCATCTTGGGAGACCCTGTGAAAGTGTGCCTAGTCTGTGCAATGCTGTACCCTACGCGAATACTCAACTAGTGTATGGTAGCGTTCAAAACATTCACCAATGCAAAGACCAGGATTGTCAGGACAGGAGGGACAATAATAGCGGGTGTCACGCCTATATTCGCGCTTGCTGTAGACATGACATCTTTTTTGGGGGTTCGTTGGGTAGGGGTACTCGGGAGGACATAAAGAAAATGCCTCTCATGCAGCCGACTGCATTTGATTGGGGATGTGAATGGGGGAAGTACGGGCGCTGCAGAAGCGGTGGGTTCCCAATTAGGATTGGCGAATGCAGCAGGAAGGGCACTATGGGCACGACGGGCCTGTGTTTGTCTTTTTGGTGGCAGCAGGACACTACTTGTGCTTGCCACCTCACCAGCTTGAACTGCACTTATGGGACTCGCCATGTCACCAAGTGTTACTGCAGTGCTGGTTTGACTACGACCGGGGTGTACTAGGCCGCTGGCGCTTGCCAGTTCAATAAAAAGCTACCAAAAAAACTGTTAGCGATCGCAGGGATCAGGCCTGACTCTGCGAACGCTGCAGTTATGCGTTAAGTGTTTTGTAAGTGACAGTGATCGATCGATCGATACTGCACTTGGGTGGGCTGGGCCGGGCGGAGGGGCAAAATGCAGGTGCTAGCAGGTATCTGGGCTGATTCCGCTAACACTGCGTTTTTGGGAACCCTAAACTGCTGGGGACGCTAGTATAGATCTGATCGGATCAGATATTGATCCGATCAGATACTATACCACTAAGGGAGCTGTACGGTGCGTGCGTGGGTGTTAGCGCTACTGGCGCTAACCTGACGCTGCCTGGGGCTGGTGCTTGCCAGTTCACCAAAATGCTACCAAAAAAACTGTTAGCGATCGCAGGGATCAGGCCTGACTCTGCGAACGCTGCAGTTATGCGTTTAGTGTTTTGTAAGTGACAGTGATCGATCGATACTGCACTTGGGTGGGCTGGGCTGGGCCGGACGGAGGGGCAAAACGCAGGTGCTAGCAGGTATCTGGGCTGATCCCGCTAACACTGTGTTTTTGGGAACCCTAAACTGCTGGGGACGCTAGTATAGATCTGATCGGATCAGATATTGATCCGATCAGATACTATACCACTAAGGGAGGCGTATGGTGCGTGTGTGGGTGTTAGCGGTACTGGCGCTAATCTGACGCTGCCTGGGGCGACGCATATCACCGCCGGGCGATCAGGGGGCTAAACCTTTATTCGGTAATAAACGGCGGGTGCCCTGACACTATAAAAAATAAACAAACTAACCAGCGTCACCCGTAACAGTTATACGGTGATCAGTGGTGAAAGGGTTAACTAGGGGGCAATCAAGGGGTTAAAACATTTATTAGATAGTACATGGGGGTCCCTGACGCTATAAAACGCTGACGGCGAACCTAAATATTTACCTCACTAACTAGCGTCACCAGCGACACTAATACAGCGATCAGAAAAATGATCGCTTAGTGACACTGGTGACAGGGGGTGATCAAGGGGTTAAAACTTTATTAGGGGGGGTTAGGGGGGTATCCTAGACCTACAGGGGGGGTAATACTAACTGTCCCAACACTGTAACTGTCACAAACTGACACCAATGCAGTAATCAGAAAAAAAAAAAAAAAACTGCTGGTGTCAGTTTGTGACAGGGGGGATCGGGGGGGGGGGGGGGAAATCGGGGTGTTTTGTGTGCCTGGCATGTTCTACTGTGTGTGTGTAGTGTTGTGCACTCACATACCTGTCTTCTCTCCTCGGGCCGGAACGGAAATTACCGAGCCGAGGAGAGATGACATCATTTCCTTTGCTGCTGTTTAGCATACAGCAGCAAAGGAATGTTCTCATTGGCCGGCGGCGATCGCGAGGGGGGGGCCACGAACGGATGGCCGCCCCCTCATCTCCGATCGCCGTGGGACAAAAGACGACCGCCTCGGGCACCGGGGGGGGGGGGGGGGTCCGATCGGACCCCCCACCCGCGGAAGGCAAATCACGTATATGTACGTGATTTTGCCTGTCCGTGCCACCTTGCCGACGTAAATCGGCGTGAGGCGGTCGTCAAGTGGTTAAATATGAGATCTGGAGTCAAAAAGTCCTCAGATCTAAGGCTGCCCATACATTATACAATTTTCTTGTATCACTTTCCTTTAGATTTACCAAAACCATATAATAGGAGGTCAAACCTAAACACTTTCAATTTGTATGCAATCAGGCAGGCCCTTGCACTACACAGTTGAAGGTAAATCTAACGAAAATTGAATAAGAAAATTGTATGGTGTATGGCCAGCTTAAAAAAAAAAAAAAAAAAATGCCTTTAAGACAAATGGGTGGAGCTGACGTTATGACTTCGCTTCCGCCCTCCTGTGGTATGGAGACGAGTAGGGGCCATCTTAGCCTCACTCGTCACCATACTCAGGAAGTGACAGGTCCCGATCGCCTCCTCCACTACCGATGGATCCAGTAAGCGGCGGGAGAGGGGTGGCACCTCTTCCACCGCCAATAACGGTGATCTCGCGGCGAATCCGCCGCAGAGACCACCATTAATGGAAACACGACCGGCTCCTGTAAAGATGGATACCATGGTTGTGGCAGCATCTGCTGCCGTTCCCGAAATATCCACTTTCAAAGTGCCAACGTATATGTACAGGAGCCGGTCGGTAAGTGGTTAAATTAGAAGCTGTCTGACAAAGTGAAGCATGCTAAAAGATATAAAAAAAAGCAACACATCATGCCAAGATCTAAAGAAATTCAAGATCAGATGAGAAACAAAGTAACTGACCTGTATCAATCTGGAAAGGGTTAAAAAGCCATTTCTAAGGCTTTGGAACTCCAGAGAACCACTGTGAAAGCCATTATCCACAAATAGAGAACACATAGAACAGTGAGGAACAGTGGCGGGTGGTGCTCAAAATCTTGGAGGGGTGCAAAAAAAAAAAAAAGAAAAATTAAACTGTTAGTAATTCAGGACTGTAAATAGCCATTTATCAGGTAATTATGTATCATTGCTGCTAGATAAGATATTGAAAATACCTCACTGTGCCCATCAATTGCAGCCCCATTGTGCCTGTCAATAAATGCAGCCTCCCTGTGCCCATCAAATGTTGCTTGTACAATATGGAGAGCGTACAGTATGTGTATATAGATGGGGTGGATGGTACTAGTATATACAACTATATATACACCCACCTTCCTGTATATAGAGCCCTTCCTTCATCACTGACTGCAAATATACATCACATGTCCTGTATACAGGGCCGCTGCTAGACTATTTTGCGCCCTAGGCGAGACCAGCTACTCGCACCCCCCCCAAAAAAAAATTATATTAAAAACGAATAATTTTAACAACAGGACTCCTGGTGGAGGGATGGAGACAGGTGGGGGGGGAGTGGATGGAGACAGGTGTGGGGGGGGGAGTGGATGGAGACAGGTGTGGGGGGGGGAGTGGATGGAGACAGGTGTGGGGGGGGGAGTGGATGGAGACAGGTGTGGGGGGGGGAGTGGATGGAGACAGGTGTGGGGGGGGGAGTGGATGGAGACAGGTGTGGGGGGGGGAGTGGATGGAGACAGGTGTGGGGGGGGGAGTGGATGGAGACAGGTGTGGGGGGGGAGTGGATGGAGACAGGTGTGGGGGGGGGAGTGGATGGAGACAGGTGTGGGGGGGGAGTGGATGGAGACAGGTGTGGGGGGGGGGGAGTGGATGGAGACAGGTGTGGGGGGGGGGGGGGTGGATGGAGACAGGTGTGGGGGGGGGGGGGTGGATGGAGACAGGTGTGGGGGGGGGGTGGATGGAGACAGGTGTGGGGGGGGGGATGGATGGAGAGGGGGGGATGGATGGAGAGGGGGGGATGGATGGAGAGGGGGGGATGGATGGAGACAGGTGGGGGGGGATGGATGGAGACAGGTGGGGGGGGGATGGATGGAGACAGGTGGGGGGGGGATGGATGGAGACAGGTGGGGGGGGGATGGATGGAGACAGGTGGGGGGGGGATGGATGGAGACAGGTGGGGGGGGGATGGATGGAGACAGGTGGGGGGGGGATGGATGGAGACAGGTGGGGGGGGGGATGGATGGAGACAGGTGGGGGGGGGGGATGGATGGAGACAGGTGGGGGGGGGATGGATGGAGACAGGTGGGGGGGGGTGGATGGAGACAGGTGGGGGGGGGTGGATGGAGACAGGTGGGGGGGGGTGGATGGAGACAGGTGGGGGGGGTGGATGGAGACAGGTGGGGGGGGGTGGATGGAGACAGGTGGGGGGGGGGTGGATGGAGACAGGTGGGGGGGGGGTGGATGGAGACAGGTGGGGGGGGATGGATGGAGACAGGTGGGGGGGGATGGATGGAGACAGGTGGGGGGGGATGGATGGAGACAGGTGGGGGGGGGGATGGATGGAGACAGGTGGGGGGGGGGATGGATGGAGACAGGTGGGGGGGGATGGATGGAGACAGGGGGGGGGGATGGATGGAGACAGGTGGGGGGGATGGATGGAGACAGGTGGGGGGGGATGGATGGAGACAGGTGGGGGGGGATGGATGGAGACAGGTGGGGGGGGATGGATGGAGACAGGTGGGGGGGGGATGGATGGAGACAGGTGGGGGGGGGATGGATGGAGACAGGTGGGGGGGGGATGGATGGAGACAGGTGGGGGGGGGGATGGATGGAGACAGGTGGGGGGGGGATGGATGGAGACAGGTGGGGGGGGGATGGATGGAGACAGGTGGGGGGGATGGATGGAGACAGGTGGGGGGGGGATGGATGGAGACAGGTGGGGGGGATGGATGGAGACAGGTGGGGGGGGGGGTGGATGGAGACAGGTGGGGGGGGGATGGATGGAGACAGGTGGGGGGGATGGATGGAGACAGGTGGGGGGGGGATGGATGGAGACAGGTGGGGGGGGGATGGATGGAGACAGGTGGGGGGGGGGATGGATGGAGACAGGTGGGGGGGGGGGTGGATGGAGACAGGTGGGGGGGGGGGTGGATGGAGACAGGTGGGAGGGGGATGGATGGAGACAGGTGGGGGGGGGGATGGAGACAGGTGGGGGGGGTCAGCCAAATGGAGGTCACACACCAGTGATAAGGTCTGACTGGAAGCCTTCATCCCCAGCGCTTCCCCCACCACCTGACAAGTTCTTACCTTAGAGCACTTCTTTCCAGCTCACTTCACATGTCAGGCAGCAGGCGGTAGTCGGTGTCACGGTTGTTACCAGTCCTAGGATCAGGAGATGGGGTCTCCTACAGGCTGTGACTCACAACTCACGCACGGGAGACCTCCTCCCCCGTTCAGATCAGCTGAACATTCGGTTCCACCCCCGGATTCTGACTGCGGTCAAGCCAGCCGTGGTTTCTAAATACACGGTCAAGCCAGCCGCCAAAAGAAAAAAAAGCTGTGCGCCTATTACAAGGATTATGGTAATTGCAGAAACATCACACTGCTCTATGACTCACCCTCCTTACTAAACATAAAGGGCTGCAATAGCCGTGGAATCAGATGGGAGCTGGAGAAGCTGCAAATGGCAAGAAGACGAAGATTGGATGATCAGCAATAATAGGGAGAGCTGAGGAGCAAATACACTCATCTAACCCATCTATTTCATTAATATCCCATATACGTTCAGTATTTAATTACAGCTGTGCATGTCTGGGATCAAAAGGCAATAGGTAACAGAAGCATTTTTTACAATCTATCTATCTATCTATCTATCTATCTATCTATCTCATTAATAGCCAATTAAAGCATATTCTTTCAGTATTAATCACAACTTTGCATGCCCACAATGCATGTCTGTGAACAAAAGGCAATAGGAAACATAAGCATCCATACATATTTTACAATTAGATTTTATCTATCTATCTTTCTATTTATTTCTCTCTCTCTGTCTTTCTCTTTCATTTTTAATTATTTCTCTCTTGTTTCTCTCACGCTCTCATGCTTTCATGCATAATTTTTTCTTCTCTCTTTCTCTCATCCTCCCTTTTTCTTTCTCTCTCACTCTCTCTCTTATTCTTTATTTAATTATTTCTCTCTTTCTTTCCCTCATTCTTTCTCTCACTCTCTCTTTCTTTTTCTTTATTTCTTTCTCACTCTCTCTCTTTCATTCTTTATTTTTTTTTATTTATCTTTTTCTTTCTCTCTTTCTTTCTTTTTTTCTCTCTCTCACTCTATCTCTTTCATTTTTTAATTTAATTATCTCTCTTTTTATCTTCATTCTTTTTTGAACTCACATTGTCTGTGACTAACGTTCATTTTTTCTTTATAGATCACATCTCAATACATCGTTTTATGAAAAGGTTTACAGCACAAGCATTTATTTATCTTTCTCTCTCTCTCTCTCTCTCTCTCTCTCTCTCTCTCTCTCTCTCTCTCTCTCTCTCTCTCTCTCTCTCTCTCTCTCTCATTATTTATTTATTTATCTCTTTTTCTTTTCTATCTTTAACTTTTTTTAAAACTCTCATTGGCTTTGACTAATGTTTTTTTTCTTTATAGGTCACATTTCGATACATTGGGGGAGATAAAATAAAGTATCTTTCTAAATACATTTACTGCATATGTTTTTTTTGTTCTCTTGTATTGTCCCATATAGTATACACACCCCATGTGATATAGGACATTTTCGACTCCAGAGGCCCTTAAAGATCTCATTTGAAATAAGTAGAAAAAAAATAATGGTCAGTTCTAGTACAGGACATCCCATACACTATGCACAACTCATTTGAAAACATTTTACTGTAGCATTTTGGAGATATGTCACGTTACTTGACTTTGGAGGCCTATAACGACCTCATTTCTAATAAGTAGAAAAAAAGAATGGTCAGTTCTAATACAGGACATCCCATACACTATGCACACCTCATTTAAAACCATTTTACTGACTATGCACACCTCATTTGAAACCATTTTACTGTAGTATTTTGGAGATATGTCACGTTACTCGACTTTGGAGGTGTATAATTAACCAATTTCCAATAAGTAGAAAAAAACAATGGTCAGTTCTAATACAGGACGTCCCATACCCTATGCACACCTCATTTGAAACCATTTTACGGTAGCATTTTGGAGATATGTCACATTACTCGACTTATACATATGACCTCGGTGGTATGGATGTGTCATTGCCATCATCCCATACAAATTTGTAGAAACATTATATATAACCTCTAACGGGATTTTTAAGGCAATGAAGATTTTGATTTAAATAAAACCAATTTTATTAATATAGTAGATCAAGAAAAAAAAAGTATAGCAGTTTACACAAAAAAAATATATATTCAAATGAACTGAGAAATTCTATATACATAAGGTATTGAAAAATTCGTATTGCTAATAATACATAGCTGTAAAAACAATTTTTGGAGAGAGGTGATACAGCACACCACCCAATACAATCACCACAGATGGCAACCGTGGCGTCGAGTGGTGGAATTCCAACGCGTTTCAACCTGTATATTTTTTTAGAAAAAGTCTTCTTCAGGGAAATGCATCACTTTCTAGAAAGCCAAAAATAGTCATATTACAATTTATAAATATATGTGTTTATGTATTATATTTCCTGCAATATAAGATTGTTCTATTACTCACATCCTCCCAAGACATCTCGTGGGTAAACATAGGCTCCCACACCGGGGTAGAGAATCCCAAGTCTCCAAAGGTTAAAACATCCTATAGCTCCTACAAGACGGCTGGAAATATACATTCAATCCAGATATTTGGCGCTTTCAGCATCAAGTATTGATGGCTGTTGAAAAGAGGGGGCATAATCAGTCAAAAGGCCATAATAATAGAGGGGGGGGGTTGTAGGGGGGGCGGGGCCCGGGAAGGGGAAAGTGGGGAGGGTGAGGGGATGCCTCAGCAAATCCCCCCACTCACACACACAATTCCCCCATCCCATACACCCCCGCATAAACCCTCCATCCCCACCTAAATCCCCAAATCCCCTTAAATAACAAAAAAGTTTTCCACCTCCCATTTACAAAAGGTCCATTTAGTTTGAGTAGTAAGGGACAAGAACACTTACTTTCCCAGAGGTACCGGATGAAGATTCGCCAGCAGTGGTGAAGAAAATCGGGCCAGACGTCTGCCCTGACGGCCCTCAGTGATTACCGAGGGAGGAGTGACGCCATCTTGCCGTCTCTGGCGTCCTTTATGTGGTGTGGGCGGGGACAGGGTGCCGCGCCAACCAATGGCGTGGCTCACCTGTCCTAGATGCCCTTAGGTGCGCTTCAACGTCATGACGCTGAGCGTCACCATGGGGACGAATACCGCCACAAGGCCGCGCATGCACGCCGCGAGAGCCTGCGTCGGATCACGCACGCACCCCGCGGCGTCGGATCTATATCAGCGTTGTGAGGCACGTATGGGGCAGCCCGCTGCCATATTGCCCATACTTTTTAAGGCCCTCCCGGGCAGAGAATTATCGCCATGGATGATTAGGCCTGATACGAGAATCCCTCTAAAAACAACCCCCTAAAATATACCCCCAATAAAAGACTGAAATATCCACCCACCCGGATGGTGAGATCGGATTGACTAATCCGCAAACTGCGGGAAAAAAAAGGGGGGAGGGGATTTTTAATCAAAAAAAATTAAGTATATGGAAGATTATATGAACAAAACCACAAAAAGTCCCCACTCACACTCAGAATGTAAGTAGCGGGAGGGGGGCTAGGACTAATAACCACCAACACGAGAAGATCCCTACCTGAGGGAAACCCCAGGCGGGGAGAATTTGGAGGCCCCCGTGTATATCTGACATGAGGGCCCCCCTGTGCCGGGTAGGGTACAGGATGTGTGGGGTAAGAAACCAAAACCCCCACCAAGGGAAGAACTTTAGGGACTAACCTCCCCTGCCCGGTTACACCCCGAGATGCCGAAGAAGGGAGGGTGGAATACAGGACATGAGCAGGGAAAAAAACCCTTAAGTAATAATAATACAATAAACCAAAAGAAATATTATATCTCATAAATATCATCTGGAAGGGCTTGAAATCAATGGCACAAACCGGGTGAAAATACCATGTAAAGAAAAAATAATAATAAAGAGACATTCAGACTGTTGTCTAAATTCATTCAATCTAGAAATTGAAATTCCAAAAAACTCCCCTAGGGTAAAAAATCTCTATCTTGTGCCTATATGTACATCCAGGGGGTTCATGGAGAGTACCCCATATATGGAAGAATCTAGAGGGATGAGAGCGTAGCCAGTCTAGAGAAATGGATAACAGCTGGAACGGAAAGTAGGAGAGTGTATTAATCGGTTTTACCCGATCCAAAACCCTCCAAAAAGGGCCTGAAACTCTCCGTCTCATTCGAACCAGGGGGGGTGGTGGCCCTAAGACGCCTGATCCAGCGCATCTTGCGCTGGAGCAGGATCTTGTTCCAATCACCCCCCCTGGTTGGTATATGGAGTCTATCCAGAACTGTAAAGTTAACTTTGGGCATCCTATAATTGTGTTGTTTAGCTACATGTCTGCCCAAAGGTAGGTAAAGATTACCTATGCCCATACTGTGTATATGTTTTTCCACTCTTTTGGCAAATTCCTGTCGGGTCTTGCCGACATAGAATGCCCCACATTGGCATTGCATTAAATAGACCACCCCCCGTGTTCTGCAATTAGCAAAGTGTCGTAGCTGGAAGTTCTCCCCGCTGGGTAGGGTTATCCTAGTTCTTTTTTCTATGACACCGCACGGGTATGTACCCCAAGTCTTGCGGGGATCTCTTCTTGCACTTCCTTTATACTCGCTCTGTGTGAGTGTATTTCCTATGGAGCCAGATTTCCTGCAGGTGATTTGAGATCTTGATGTTACTAGGCTGCCTAAGATCGGGTCCTCCATGAGGATTGACCAGTGTTTGGAGATAATCTTCCTTATTTGCTTATGTTCGTTCGAAAATCTCAGGATGATTCTAGTCGTGGTATCTGCGTTTTTTGGATCTTTTTTCCTGAAGATTATATTACATCTATCTGTATTTTTCACACGGTTAAACGCTTTCTTGAGAGCTGTCTTAGTGTATCCTCTCTCCATCAGTCTAGAGGTTAGTTCATTGGATTCTCGTTGGAAGTCCTCCTGTGTGCTGCAATTCCTTTTTAGTCTTAAAAATTGACTAAACGGGATGGATTTTTTCAGTGGCTCTGGATGGAAACTATCTGCGTGTAGCAGTGTGTTGCCAGCTGTCTCTTTTCTATACAGCTTGCTCGAGAGTCCTCCAATTTGATCTTTGGAGATGGTAATATCCAAAAAGTTGACTTCCTTGGAGTCATGGGACATTGTGAAAAAAAGATTGAAGCTGTTCTGGTTCATGGAGTTCAGGCAGTCTCTAAGTGCATCCTCTGAGCCATCCCAGATGATTAAAATGTCGTCTATGTATCTCTGCCACATGCAAATGTGGTCAGAGTACATAGACGACCCCTCTCCCGACAGGAAGTCTTTCTCCCACTCCCCCAGGTACAGGTTGGCACATGAGGGTGCGCAGCACGTCCCCATAGCCACTACCTGCACCTGGAGGTAGTGGGAGCCCCTGAACAAAAAGGTGTTATGTTTCAGGATGAATTCCAGCATTTTTTTTTTATAATTCTTTTATTTCTTTCAAAGACATCACATGTTAATTAACAAATAAAGATGTAACAAATGACAGCATATACAGAGATGATTGAATCATAAACATGTCACATAAAGGGTTAGATACCAAATCAGAAGTGACAGACAAACAAGCCCCTCAATTATGTGTTCAGCGTAGCGTATGGAGGGTTTAAATCTTGTGGTGGGGCATTCTATGAACCCAACCTAAGAAAAGCTTCTCAAGTATCATCTTAATAACCCGTTTGAGTCTGCATAGCAATCGAGACTAACCAGTGATAGTAAAATTAAAATTTCCCAGCTGGCTGGAAGGAATGCCCCCCATGGAACCAGCTGGGTCCAGTCGTGGGATGCATAGACAGGTAATATGTATCAGGATATTCTCAGTATCTAACTAAACTTTCCCCACAACTGGAAGGGATTGAGGGGGAAACAGAAGGGGGAGGCAGAAAAAGAGGAAGGACGGGGAAGCGAAAAAGAAGAAGAAAAAGCAGCAGTGGCGCCCCCCGGCCAGGCAGGTAGCCCGGGTCCCGGAATCATTCAGCCTGTGCTACCTCTTGGAGATACGATTCAGAGTAGATGTTGTTGCCAAGGTCGCCAAGTCTCCCGAAAGGCCTCCTCCCTGCCATATAGTGTGGCGGTTAGATCTTCCATATTTCGAAGTTCGTTCACCTTGGCATACCACTGCATTTTTGTTGGTGGGGACTCCGATCTCCAGCATAAGGGTATACATGCCTTGGCGGCGTTCAATAATTGGATGGTTAGAGAGGCTTTATATTTCTTGATCGGACGTCTAGAGAGATGCAGCAAGCAGACCCCAGGGTCTCCCTCCAAGGCAACACCGGTCAGGTGCTCAACTGTGCGTGCCACCTCCAGCCAGTAGGGTTTGATTTTGGGACAATCCCAGAAAACATGAAGCATCGTTCCCTCTCCCACCCCACACCTCCAGCATGAGCTAGAGACCTGCGGGAAAAAACGGTGCAGAGTAGAAGGCACTCTGTACCAGCGAGTCACAATTTTATAGCATGTCTCTTGAACCCTAGTGGCCAAGGATGATTTCTGGGCAAAATGTAGGATCTTTTCTCTTTGTGGTTCAGTGAATTGTACACCTAGTTCTTCTTCCCACTTAGAGAGAAAGGGGGGCACGAATCCTTCTGCTGGTGATATCAGAGAAGAGTATATCAACGATAGACAATGGCGGGTCGGTTCTTTGCGATGGCAGATTTGTTCCAGCTCTGTAAGCTGGCGCGATATACCCGGAGTCCGTGCACATCGGCGTAGGAAGTTACGAAGTTGGAGGCCGCTCAAAAAGTCCGATGGAGGAACGGAACCTGCCATCCCGGCGTCCGCCGTGAGCTGACCAGTCGGGCCTAGAAAGTCGTGGAGGTGTGGCCACCTGCCCTCCGTCGTCAAATGACGGAATACAGGACCCCGGCAACCGGGTGGAAAATCAGGGTTGCCCGGGATTGGCACCATAGGTGAAGGTATTGGGGATACCGAGGAGTGTTTGAAGGCGTCTCTCCCCACCTGAATTGTGCTTCCTAGAGTGGGGTGAGCGACGATGGTCTTCGGTATGGGAGTGGTGATCCATGGCCAGCTCTTGGCCGTGCCTTCAGAGTCCTCTAACTCCATTGTCACCCACTGCTTTGCCTCCGCATGACAGTGCCAGTCAACCACCCTGGTGAGGTGTGTTGCCCTATAGTACGCTTTCACATCGGGGAGGCCAACCCCACCTTTATGTTTTGCCATGTGGAGAAGTTGCAGTTTAATACGTGGTTTTTGGTGTGACCAGACAAAGTCGCGGAACATTGAATGGATTCGCTTGAAGAAAGGAGGGGGGAGACGAATGGGGAGGGCCTGTAGCAGATAAAGCACCCTTGGCAAGGCTGTCATCTTGATGGCATTACATCGACCAAACCATGTTAGGGTTAGGGAGTGCCAGTGAAGCAGATCCGTTTTGAGACGAAGGAGTAGAGGAGCGAAATTCGCCTGGTATAGATTAGCAGGGTCAGGGGTAATGTCAACTCCCAGATATGGGATAGAATCGGTTGCCCAATGAAACTGGTAATCCGCGCGCAGACGGCGTACTATGTCTGTGCCCACCGTAATGTTAAGTAAGGAGGATTTTGTTAAATTAATTCGGAACTGGGAGAGATCCCCATAGACTCGGAGGGAGTGAAGTAAGGTAGGAAGTGAGGCCAGTGGGTCTGCCAGGAAAAAGATGAGGTCGTCCGCGAAAGCGGCTACTTTATGTGCCCCGGAGGATTTGTGATAACCAATAATGCCCGAGTTCGCCCTTATCTTGCAGAGGAAGGGCTCCAACGTGAGTATAAAGATCAGCGGAGACAGAGGACAACCCTGTTGGGTACCGTTACGTATGGTAAAGTAGCTCGACCTTGTCTCGTTGACCTTAACTGCAGCCGTAGGATGGGAGTAGAGGGATAATATCCAGCTGAGCATTGATGAGCGAAGACCGATGTGCTCCAGGGTGGCCTGTATGAAGGACCAATCTACACGGTCGAAGGCCTTCTCCGCGTCTGTAGACAGCAGGAGAAGGGGTCGCCGTGACCTCTTGGCTGCATGGATTAAATTTATTACCCTGATGGTGTTATCGCGGGGTTCTCGCTGTGGCACAAAACCTGCCTGGTCCTTATGGATCAGGCTCGGTATATGCAGAATTATCCTATTGGCCAGTATCTTGGCAAAAAATTTCAGATCAGTGTTCAGGAGAGCCGATAGCTTCCACACCGCAATGGATCCTTCCCCTCTTTGGGGATAAGGGAAATATAAGCTCTTAAAGTGTCAATGGGAAAGGAATTGCCTTCAGTGATCGAGTTAAGTGCAGATATCAGGGGTTTAGAAAGCATCTCAAAGAATGTCTTATAGTACGCTGGTGTAAACCCATCCGGGCCTGGGGCTTTCTTGGGCTTCGAGTTTGCCAGTGCCACACCCAGCTCCTCCAAAGTGATGGGTTCTTCTAATTCTTCCTGAACCGCAGTCGGAAGTGAGGGCATACCCGATGAGGCTATGTAGGATCGGGGGGTAAATCCCCCAGCAGAATTGGGGTCCTCAGGTGGTGGCCTGTCAAGATTGTAGAGGCCTTCATAGAAGCATCGGAACTCTGTTGCGATATCGGAGGATGCAGTCATCTTCCGACCAGAGAATGACAAGATGTGGGAAATATAAGTTTTGGTACGGGGACCACGCAGTGCTTTAGCTAGGAGCGAACTGGGTTTATTGGAGTACTCGTACATCGTTCGGCGTGCCCATGCCAGTTTTTGTTTTGTTTTATGGAACAAAAGTGCACGAAGCTCCTCGCGCGCTTTAAGAAGATCATGGTGGGTGGAACGGGCAAGACTGGCCTTATGGGCACACTCTAGGGTACGGATCTGGGTGAAGAGCTCATCTATGCGGCGTGTTCTTTCCCGTTTAAGGCGGGCACCTATGCTAATTAAAATGCCCCTAACAACTGTCTTGTGGGCCTCCCAAACCATTAAAGGGTTAGGGACTGAGGCTTCGTTGACAGAGAAGTATTCCCGCAACTTGGCCTGTATTTCTGAGCGGATCTCCTCTGACTGCAACATGGCCTCATTGAGCCTCCAGGAGGGTGGAGTCCAGGTCATCGGCCCCAGCCGAAGTGTCATATGAATCGGTGCATGGTCTGAAAAGGAAATGACATCTATGGAGGTATTCACCACCCTAGCTAGATCTTTATGTGAAATCAGCAAATAGTCCAGTCTCGAGTAAGAGTGGTGGACTGAGGAGAAATATGTATAGTCCCTATCCTGAGGGCGTGACAGACGCCAAGGATCTATCAAGCGTAGAGCATGGAGGTCTGTTTTCATTCGCTTGAGGCGTGCGTAGGAACGATGGGACGAGCCGCGTGAGGCATCTAGTAAGGGATCCATTGTAAAGTTAAGGCCCCCCCCAAAATCGAGCACCCCCTCCAAGAACTCCAGTAACTGAGGTAGCAGCTTCCGCAAGAATTGTGGGTGGTCAACATTGGGGAAGTAGACATTGGCGAAGGTGACCTGCACATCAGACACCCTTCCCTTCAGGAGGAGAAAACGACCCTGGGGATCCATTCGCTGCACCTCAAAGGCCCACGGTACCGATTTTGCTACAAGGATGCTGACCCCCTTGGATTTGGAGATGGGCGATATGCTGTGGTATGCCGTCGGGAACGCTCCATTGGTCAATTTAGGAATACGGTCACCACGGAAGTGCGTTTCCTGTAAAAAAGCAATTTGGGTTTTGCCTTTACGCAAATCAGTTAGTAACTGGGAGCGCTTTTCTGGAACATTGAGACCGCGCACATTGAGGGAGGTAACCTTTAGGAGGCCCATAGCGTCAGTTATCACACTGGCAAGCAAGGACAATAGTGTGAGGTGAGCGATCGTCTCCAGTCCCAGTCCTCACCCAGCCAGGTGGCACCACCACCGACAATAAGAAAAAGGGACAAAAGAGGGGTAGAGAAGGGGGAGAGCAAGCAGGAGGGGTAGAGGAGGGAGAGGGCAAGCGAGGAAAGGAGGGGGGAGGGGGATAGAGGGGAGGGGTTATGGGAAAAGCAATATAGCAATATAATTACTCTCTGGACCCCCGATTAGCACTAAAAAGTCCAATCGGGTGACCGCCCTAAATGGGGGTGGACAGGGCAGTGAGGATTGTTTTTTTTAATCAAACAATTCAATGACCAAAAATTAAACAAAAAAGTCATTAAGTTAGGAGATGCACTAGGCAGGGGCTATGAGAACCGTAAGAAATAAATATAACGTTAGGACCAACTTAACATCAAATATGATCAAGCGAGCATGTAGTAAACATACCATATGTAAATACCAGTCTGTTGTAACCGCAGAGCATTGCTGCATCGGGAGGAGGGCTATGTGTCTCAGGGACCCGACTTAGGTCATAGATGCCAATAGGTTAAACCTGCCCGAGTTTTCTCCGTCCCGCCCCCTGATGCATCAAGTCCGGGACACCATCTCTCCTGAAAAATAAAAAAAAATAATATTTGCAGCAAATGGAAGTAAAAATAAGGTTAAGTGTGCTAGAAACAGGAGAGTAACATTAGTAACGTAAATGCAGCAGCAACCTGAAGTATACCTCGACTAGTTAGGACCCACCATAATCAGCTGTAAACAAAGGTAGTTAGGTCAACTCTTATTGTGATCTAGCAATCTGAAGTGCAAAATACCCCCCCCCCCCCTCCCCACCAAGATAGTCCCCAAAAATAAAAATAAAAACAGGCACTCAGGGTGAAAGAAAAAAGAGAGAAACGTCTTCTTCTGCTGTAGTTATAACTAACCAGCTATTTGCAAACATTGTCTATGAGACAAAAAAAAAGAAAAATTGCAGGTGACGTCTCCTGAGTTAACCAAAAGTCTTGGTGGTTGAGGGGGTAGTTTCAGAGAAAGTCATGAAAACAAAACAGTAGATGGTGGAAACTGCAGGAGGGGAATACTGCACAACCTTACCAGACCGTGCAGAAGGAGAAGCGGTCAATCTTCGGATGACGTTGGATGTGGTCTGTAAGCATCTCGATTGGGTGGACGGGAACGCGATCGCCTGATCCGCTGCTGCCTGGGCAAGGCTGGACTTGGGGTTTCCTGAGATAACAGGTAGTCAAACCAATTAGGAACGCTGACGGCAGGTTTGGCAATGAATTGGAACAGGTCTGGAAGTTGATCTGGTGTGCGGAGATGAAACTCTGAACCTTGCCTCCTGACGATCAGATGAAAGGGATGACCCCAGCGGTATGTGGCTTCAGCTTCCCGTATCACCTCTAGCAATGGTCGCAGCAGGCCTCTCATAACACGGGTCTGTCTTGATATGTCAGGAAAGATCCGTATGGGCGCCCCATCAAAGTCAATCGTGCCTTTCTCCCATGCTAGGCGTAGAATCTCTTCTTTGATTGCGAAGAAGTGCACCCTGCACAGAACATCACGGGGGGGATTCTGGTCTGCTGCGGCCCGCTGTGCTGTAGGAGGGGTCCTGGGGCCGGGTATACGGTGAACCCTGTCCAGCTCCAGGTCTGCGGTAGGTGGCTTACCTAAAACCTGGTTCAGGATCGCCACAACAGTAGAGCGGAGATCTGGGCCCATGGTGGCCTCCGGGATACCTCTGAGGCATAAATTGTTCCGCCTGCTCCTATTCTCGCCGTCATCGATCCGCAGGTGGACATCCACAAGATGGCGGCGGAAAACTTTGTGATCCAGTTCAAGGGAAGTGATGCGTGCGTCAGTGGTTATCTGAGAGGATTCTAACACAGTTACCCTCTCCTCCACCGTATCTACCTGCCGCTTTAAGTCATGCAGTTCGTTTGTGAGAGCATTAACTATGGAGGTTGCCATTGCATTGAGATCCTGCTTTGTGGGCAAGCCTGAGACTATGTCCTTCAGGGATTCCTCTAGAAGGCTGCTCATTCCCCCTGTGCTCTCAGATAGCAATTGTGAGTTCAGGAAGGGGTTGGCAGGGGACTGTATGGGTGAGTGTGACCTGGAGGGGAGAGGGGGAAAATCCTCCTCCACTGCTGCGGCTTCCACCTGCCCCCCCTTCTTACTTGCTGGTGCGGCGGTACCTCCCGGCGGGACTCGTGGCGGCGCCATCTTGCTTCGTGCGGCCAGTGAAGAAAGCTGATGCTGCCGCAGGAAATAATGAGAGATCTCGGGTCCCCTCCGTTCCTCACTGGCCGGCGGGTGTTTACGGTCCCCTGGCATGAGAAGCTGGCTCGTCTGAGCGGTTCTACGGGTGATTCTCAGCCCGTCCCAGTGCAGAGCTCCTGGCTGTGCGTCCTCACGCTTCCATTGTTAAGCCACGCCCCCCGAATTCCAGCATTTGAAGTATAAAGGCATTGAACTTCCAATCTGTGGTCGCTCGTTGCCTCAAGACACGTTCGATGGCTGCTACTCCAGCATCATGTGGGATACTATTATATAGTGATTCCACATCGATGGTAACTAGGAGGGCAGAGTCCGGGATGACCAAGTTGTCCAAGATTTGCAATAGATGGATTGTGTCCCTGGTGTAGGAGGGTAAATCCATAACATGTGGTCTGAGATGGTGATCTATAATCTGGCTAATGCCTTCTGTGATGGAGCCATTGCCCGAGATAATTGGCCTCCCGTGTGGATCATTCAATTTTTTATGCACCTTGGGTAAGGCGTATAATGTGGGCATACGCGGGTGCCTTGTTCGTATGAATTCCCACATTTCCCAGTTGATGACCCCCTCATTGAGGGACTCATCGACCAGGTATAGGAATTCCTGGTTGAATCTTTCCACTGTTGCCAGGGAGATTTTCTTGTAACATTTGGTGTTGTTGAGTATGTTAAGACACATCCTTTCATAATTTTCATTGTCCATCAGGACAATGTTACCCCCTTTGTCCGATGCCTTAATTGTAATGTTCATATTGTTCTTAAGAGTGTTGAGTGCATGTTGAAGTTCTGGACTGAGGTTGTTTTTAGTTGTATGTCTCTCCAGTTTCTCAATTTCTCTGGTTGTCTGCTTAACAAATAGTGCTATCACTGGGTTAAGGTTAAGAGGTTAAGATTACATTTTTTATCCATGTTCGTATCAGGTTTCGCATCCCCTTCTTCTGACTGCTCATCATCACTCCCCCCACTTCCTGGTTCCTCCTCCCATCCATCTTCCAAAGCATTGTTCTCTTGTAGTAATAAGTTTAGATCTCTTAGGGCTTTGAAGTCAGCCGTTTTTAAATTTGGTGCTATTTCTGGTTTTGTGATTTTTTGTTTGGTATATAAGCTTTTTAACAACAACTTCCTAGCAAAGAGGTGGATATCCTTGGTAACCTCAAAACTATCCATGCTTCGATTGGGGCAAAAGGAGGGGCCCAGGGATAATACTCTTTGCTCAGCTGTAGTTAATACATGTGAAGAGAGATTAATAACATTTAGTTCCCCTTTTGGGTTAGGGGAGTCATGGGAATCATCGTTAGTTGTGTGGGGGCACTGGATTGGGTAACGGTGCAGTGTTCTTGTCTAAAAAACTAACAAGTTGTGTTTGTTGGATCTTGGGAAGAGCTCCCTGATCTTTCCTGTTTCCTTTCCCTGAAGTGGGGAGGGAGCCTCGTATGTTTCCCTGGGTTCTACCCTTGTTCGTATTGGATACACTACCTTCTGTTTGGCTGCTTGTTTGTACTTAGGGGTAATTATGGGGGACTTACAGGGAGGTGAGTGGGAAGAGTTCATGGCCAATATTCAAAAGAGCTATGAAGGGAAGGAGCAGGTTACTTCTGACCTATCCTCGCTTTTCTCGAGTTTAACCAAAATTTCGGAAAAGAAATCAGCCTTACATTGGCACATTGAATCCCTGGGGAGATACATTAGGGAAGGCATCAATCCGATAGGCCTAAGAATCCAAATATTCCCAATTCTAGAAAATATTTCCAAGGAACTCAAAAAGAACTGGGAGAGCAAATTAAATGATTGCTCTATGAACCTCATGTTGTTGCTACAGAGTGAATATAGACAGCAACTTGAGAGCATGAACGTGGAAATTAAAACACTTTATGATCAACTCTCCCCACTGAAAAAGCATGAGGAATATGCAACATATGAAAAGAAACTTAAAGATCATTTGGAAACCTTTGGCAAAACTATTCTCATTAAGGAGAAGAAATATTGGAGAGACAAGAATGCCTTTAGAGAGGGTAGGGCTTATAGGTGGAATACAGAAAATAACAAAAGAAGCAAAAAAATAAATTTAAAAACTCCATACCAGGAGAATACCAATAGATCCAATGACTACTCATCAGACACACCTTCTAATTCTTCCTCTTCAGCATCTTCACACACGGGTCAATTCCGAGGCAAAAGAAAGGGATTACGGGGAAGACAACAGGAAACAGAGGGTGAAATTACACAAACGAACAAGAAACGCACTACGGATTATGAAACAATGGAACCACAACCACAACAGGAAAGATCGGGGAGCTCTTCCCAAGACCCAACAAACACAACTTGATAGTTTTTTAGACAAGAACACTGCACCGTTACCCAATCCGGTGCCCACACAACTAACGATGATTCCCACGACTCCCCTAACCCAAAAGGGGAACTAAATGTTATTAATCTCTCTTCACATGTATTAACTACAGCTGAGCAAAGAGTATTATCCCTGGGCCTCTCCTTTTGCCCCAATCAAAGCATGGATAGTTTTGAGGTTACCAAGGATATCCACCTCTTTGCTAGGAAGTTGTTGTTAAAAACCTTTTATACCAAACAAAAAATCACAAAACCAGAAATAGCACCAAATTTAAAAACGGCTGACTTCAAAGCCCTAAGAGATCTAAACTTTTTACTACAAGAGAACAATGCTTTGGAAGAGGGATGGGAGGAGGAACCAGGAAGTGGGGGGAGTGATGATGAGCAGTCAGAAGAAGGGGATGCGAAACCTGATACGAACATGGATAAAAAATTTAAGAAGAAATCACATAAATTTCCACCTCTTAACCTTAACCCAGCGATAGCACTATTTGTTAAGCAGACAACCAGAGAAATTGAGAAACTGGAGAGACATACAACTAAAAACAACCTCAGTCCAGAACTTCAACATGCACTCAACACTCTTAAGAACGATATGAACATTACAATTAGGGCATCGGACAAAGGGGGTAACATTGTCCTGATGGACAATGAAAATTATGAAAGGATGTGTCTTAACATACTCAACAACACCAAATGTTACAAGAAAATCTCCCTGGCAACAGTGGAAAGATTCAACCAGGAATTCCTATACCTGGTCGATGAGTCCCTCAATGAGGGGGTCATCAACCGGGAAATGTGGGAATTCATACGAATAAGGCACCTGCGTATGCCCACATTCTACGCCTTACCCAAGGTGCATAAAAAATTGAATGATCCACCCGGGAGGCCAATTATCTTGGGCAATGGCTCCATCACAGAAGGCATTAGCCAGATTATAGATCACCATCTCAGACCACATGTTATGGATTTACCCTCCTACACCAGGGACACAATCCATCTATTGCAAATCTTGGACAACTTGGTCATCCCGGACTCTGCCCTCCTAGTTACCATCGATGTGGAATCACTATATAATAGTATCCCACATGATGCTGGAGTAGCAGCCATCGAACGTGTCTTGAGGCAACGAGCGACCACAGATTGGAAGTTCAATGCCTTTATACTTCAAATGCTGGAATTCATCCTGAAACATAACACCTTTTTGTTCAGGGGCTCCCATGACCTCCAGGTGCAGGGAGTGGCTATGGGGACGTGCTGCGCACCCTCATGTGCCAACCTGTACCTGGGGGAGTGGGAGAAAGACTTCCTGTCGGTTGAGGGATCGTCTATGTACTCTGACCACATTTGCATGTGGCAGAGATACATAGACGACATTTTAATAATCTGGGATGGCTCAGAGGATGCGCTTAGAGACTGCCTGAACTCCATGAACCAGAACAGCTTCAATCTTTTTTTCACCATGTCCCATGACTCCAAGGAAGTCAACTTTTTGGATATTACCATCTCCAAAGATCAAATTGGAGGACTCTCGAGCAAGCTGTATAGAAAAGAGACAGCTGGCAACACACTGCTACATGCAGATAGTTTCCATCCAGAGCCACTGAAAAAATCCATCCCGTTTAGTCAATTTTTAAGACTAAAAAGGAATTGCAGCACACAGAAGGACTTCCAACGAGAATCCAATGAACTAACCTCTAGACTGATGGAGAGAGGATACACTAAGACAGCTCTCAAGAAAGCGTTTAACCGTGTGAAAAATACAGATAGACGTAATATAATCTTCAGGAAAAAAGATCCAAAAAAACGCAGATACCAGGACTAGAATCATCCTGAGATTTTCGAACGAACATAAGCAAATAAGGAAGATTATCTCCAAACACTGGTCAATCCTCATGGAGGACCCGATCTTAGGCAGCCTAGTAACATCAAGACCTCAAATCACCTACAGGAAATCTGGCTCCATAGGAAATACACTCACACAGAGCGAGTATAAAGGAAGTGCAAGAAGAGATTCCTGCAAGACTTGGGGTACATACCCGTGCGGATCGTGCGCACAATGTGGTGTTATAGGAAAAAGAACTAGGATAACCCTACCCAGCGGGGAGAACTTCCAGCTACGACACTTTGCTAATTGCAGAACACGGGGGGGTAGTCTATTTAATGCAATGCCAATGTGGGGCCTTCTATGTCGGCAAGACCCGACAGGAATTTGCCAAAAGAGTGGAAAAACATATACACAGTATGGGTATAGGTAATCTTTACCTACCTTTGGGCAGACATGTAGCTAAACAACACAATTATAGGATGCCCAAAGTTAACTTTACAGTTCTGGATAGACTCCATATACCAACCGGGGGGGTGATTGGAACAAGATCCTGCTCCAGCGCGAGATGCGCTGGATCAGGTGTCTTAGGGCCACCACCCCCCCTGGTTCGAATGAGACGGAGAGTTTCAGGCCCTTTTTTGGAGGGTTTTGGATCGGGTAAAACCGATTAATACACTCTCCTACTTTCTGCTCCAGCTGTTATCCATTTCTCTAGACTGGCTACGCTCTCATTCCTCTAGATTCTTCCATATATGGGGTACTCTCCATGAACCCCCTGGATGCACATATAGGCACAAGTTAGAGATTTTTTACCCTAGGGGAGTTTTTTGGAATTTCAATTTCTAGATTGAATGAATTTAGACAACAGTCTGAATGTCTCTTTATTATTTTTTTTTCTTTTTATGGTATTTTCACCCGGTTTGTGCCATTGAATTCAAGCCCTTCCGGATGATATTTATGAGATATAATATTTATTTTGGTTTATTGTATTATTATTACTTAAGGGTTTTTTCCCTGCTCATGTCCTGTATTCCACCCTCCCTTCTTCAGCATCTCGGGGTGTAACCGGGCAGGGGAGGTTAGTCCCTAAAGTTCTTCCCTTGGTGGGGGTTTTGGTTTCTTACCCCACACATCCTGTACCCTACCCGGCACAGGGGGGCCCTCATGTCAGATATACACGGGGGCCTCCAAATTCTCCCCGCCTGGGGTTTCCCTCAGGTAGGGATCTTCTCATGTTGGTGGTTATTAGTCCTAGCCCCCCTCCCGCTACTTACATTCTGAGTGTGAGTGGGGACTTTTTGTGGTTTTGTTCATGTAATCTTCCATATACTTAATGTTTTTTTGATTAAAAATCCCCCCCCCCTTTTTTTCCCGCAGTTTGCGGATTAGTCAATCCGATCTCACCATCCGGGTGGGTGGATATTTCAGTCTTTTATTGGGGGTATATTTTAGGGGGTTGTTTTGAGAGGGATTCTCGTATCAGGCCTAATTATCCATGTCGATAATTCTCTTCCCGGGAGGGCCTTAAAAAGTATGGGCACAGCCCTTTTCCAATATGGCAGCGGGCTGCCCCATACATGTCTCACAACACTGATATAGATCCGACGCCGCGGGGTGCGTGCGTGATCCGACGCAGGCTCTCGCGGCGCGCATGCGCGGCCTTGCGGCGGTATTCGTCTCCATGGTAACGCTCAGCGTCATGACGTTGAAGCGCACCTAAGGGCGGCTAGGACAGGTGAGCCACGTCATTGGTTGGCGCGGCACCCTGTCCCCGCCCACACCACATAAAGGATGCCAGAGACGGCAAGATGGCGTCACTCCTCCCTCGGTAATCACCGAGGGCCGTCAGGGCAGACGTCTGGCCCGATTTTCTTCACCATTGCTGGCGAATCTTCATCCAGTACCTCTGGGAAAGTAAGTGTTCTTGTCCCTTACTACTCAAACTAAATGGACCCTTTGTAAATGGGAGGAGGAAAACTTTTTTGTTATTTAAGGGGATTTGGGGATTTAGGTGGGGATGGAGGGTTTATGCGGGGGTGTATGGGATGGGGGAATTGTGTGTGTGTGAGAGGGGGGATTTGCTGAGGCGTCCCCTCACCCTCCCCACTTTCCCCTTCCAGGGCCCCGCCCCCCCTCTATTATTATGGCCTTTTGACTGATTATGCCCCCTCTTTTCAACAGCCATCAATACTTGATGCTGAAAACGCTAAATATCTGGATCGAATGTATATTTCCAGCCGTCTTGTAGGAGCTATAGGATGTTTTAACCTTTGGAGACTTGGGACTCTCTACCCCGGTGTGGGAGCCTATGTTTACCCACGAGATGTCTTGGGAGGATGTGAGTAATAGAACAATCTTATATTGCAGGAAATATAATACATAAACACATATATTTATAAATTGTAATATGACTATTTTTGGCTTTCTAGAAAGTGATGCATTTCCCTGAAGAAGACTTTTTCTAAAAAATATACAGGTTGAAACGCATTGGAATTCCACCACTCGACGCCACGTTTGCCATCTGTGGTGATTGTATTGGGTGGTGTGCTGTACCACCTCTCTCCAAAAATTGTTTTTACAGCTATGTATTATTAGCAATATGAATTTTTCAATACCTTATGTATATAGAATTTCTCAATTCATTTGAATATATATATTTTTTTGTGTAAACTGTTATACTTTTTTTTTTTCTTGATCTACTATATTAATAAAATTGGTTTTATTTAAATCAAAATCTTCATTGCCTTAAAAATCCTGTTAGAGGATTTACTCGACTTTGGAGGTGTATAATTAACTAATTTCCAATAAATAGAAAAAAGAATGGTCAGTTCTAATACAGGACGTCCCATAGCCTATGCACACCTCATTTGAAACCATTTTACTGTAGCATTTTGGAGATATGTCACATTAATCGACTTTGGAGTCCTATAACGACCTCATTTCTAAAAAGTAGAAAAAAAGAATGGTCAGTTCTAATACAGGACGTCCCATACCCTATGCACACCTCATTTGAAACCATTTTACTGTAGCATTTTCGAGATATGTCACGTTACTCGACTTTGGAGGCCTATAAAAACCTAATTTCTAATAAGTAGAAAAAAAGAATGGTCAGTTCTAATACAGGATGTCCCATACCCTATTCCCACCTCATTGGAAACCATTTTACTGTAGCATTTTGGAGATATGTCACGTTACTCGAATTTGGAGGTGTATAATTAACCAATTTCCAATAAGTAGAAAAAAAGAATGGTCAGTTCTAGTACAGGACGTCCCATACCCTATGCACACCTCATTTGAAACCATTTTACTGTAGCGTTTTGGAGATATGTCACGTTATTCGACTATGAAGGTGTATAAATAACTCTTTTACAATAAGTAGAAAAAAAGAATGGTCAGTTCTAGTACAGAACGTCCCATACACTATGCACACCTCATTTGAAACTATTTTACTGTAGCTTTTTAGAAATATGTCACATTATTCGACTTTGGAGGTGTATAAATAACTCATTTCCAATAAGTAGAAAAATAGAATGGTCAGTTCTAGTACAGGACGTCCCATACACTAAGCACACCCAATTTGAAACCATTTTATGGTAGCATTTTTGAGATATGTCACGTTATTCGACTTTGGAGGCCTATAACGACCTTATTTTTAATAAGTAGATAAAAAGAATGGTCAGTTCTAGTACAGAACATCCCATACCCTATGCACACATTATTTGAAACGATTTTACTGTAGCATTTTTGAGATATGTCACGTTATTCGACTTTGGAGGCCTATAACGACCTCATTTCTAATAAGTAGAAAAAAAGAATGGTCAGTTCTAGTACAGGACGTCCCATAGCCTATGCACACCTCATTTGAAACCATTTTACTGTAGCTTTTTAGAAATACGTCATGTTATTTGACTTTGGAGGCCTATAGCGACCTCAGAAAAAAAGAATGGTCAGTACTACTACAGGACATCCCATACCCTATGCACACCTCATTTGAAACCATTTTACTGTAGCGTTTAGGAGATATGTCACGTTATTCGACTTTGGAGGCCTATAACGACCTTATTTCTAATAGGTAGGGAAAAAAAATGGTCAGTTCTAGTACAGGACGTCTCATACCCTATGCACACCTCATTTGAAACCATTTTACTGTAGCATTTTGGAGATATGTCACGTTATTCGACTTTGGAGGCCTATAACAACCTCATTTCTAATAAGTAGAAAAAAAGAATGGTCAGATCTAGTACAGCACGTCCCATACACTAAGCACACCTAATTTGAAACCATTTTACTGTAGCTTTTTAGAAATATGTCTCGTTATTCGACTTTGGAGGCCTATAACGACCTCATTTCTAATAAGTATGAAAAAAAGAATGGTCAGTTCTAGTACCGGACGTCCCATACCCTATGCACACCTCATTTGAAACCATTTTACTTTAGCGTTTTGGAGATATGTCACGTTATTCGACTTTGAAGGCCTATAACGACGTCATTTCTAATAAGTAGATAAAAAGAATGGTCAGTTCTAGTACAGGACATCCCATACACTAAGCACACCTAATTTGAAACCATTTTACTGTAGCTTTTTATAAATATGTCATGTTATTCGACTTTGGAGGTCTATAACGACCTCATTTCTAACAAGTAGATAAAAAGAATGGTCAGTTCTAGTACAGGACATCCCATAAACTAAGCACACCTAATTTGAAACCATTTTACTGTAGCTTTTTAGAAATATGTCACGTTATTCGACTTTGGAGGCCTATAACGACCTCGAATAACAAAGTCGAATAACGTGACATATCTCCAAAACGCTACAGTAAAATGGTTTCAAATTAGGTGTGCATAAGGTATGGGACATCCTGTACTAGAACTGACCATTCTTTTTTTCTACTTATTAGAAATGAGGTCGTTATAGGCCTCCAAAGTCGAATAACGTGACATATTTCTAAAAAGCTACAGTAAAATGGTTTCAAATTAGGTGTGCTTAGTGTATGGGACATCCTGTACTAGAACTGACCATTCTTTTTTTCTACTTATTAGAAATGAGGTCGTTATATACCTCCAAATTCAAATAACGTGACATATCTCAAAGATGCTACAGTAAAATGGTTTCAAATTAGGTGTGCTTAGTGTATAGGACGTCCTGTACTAGAACTGACCATTCTTTTTTTCTACTTATTAGAAATGAGGTTGTTATAGGACTCCATAGTCGAAAAACGTGACATGTCTCCAAAACGCTGCAGTAAAGTGGTTTCAAATGAGGTGTGCTTAGTTTATGGGACGTCCTGTACTAGAACTGACCATTCTTTTTTTCTACTTATTGGAAATTAATTATTTATACACCTCCAAAGTCGAATAATGTGACATATCTCCAAAACGCTACAGTAAAATGGTTTCAAATGAGGTGTGCATAGGGTATGGGACGTCCTGTGTTAGGACTGATCATTCTTTTTTTCTACTTATTGGAAATTAGTTATTTATACACCTCCAAAGTCGAATAATGTGACATATCTCCAAAACGCTACAGTAAAATGGTTTCAAATGAGGTGTGCATAGGGTATGGGATGTCCTGTATTAGGACTGATCATTCTTTTTTTCTACTTATTAGAAATGAGGTTGTTATAGGACTCCAAAGTCGAGTAACGTGACATATCTCCAAAATGCTACAGTAATGCCCCGTACACACGGTCGGATTTTCCGATGGAAAATGTCCGATCGGAGCGTGTTGTTGGAAATTCAGACCGTGTGTGGGCTCCATCGGACATTTTCCATCGGATTTTCCGCCACACAAAGTTTGAGAGCAGGCTATAAAATTTTCCGACAACAAAATCCGATCGCGTCAATTCCGACCGTGTGTGGCCTGTTCCGACGCACAAAGTGCCACGCATGCTCAGAAGAAATTCCGACACGGAACAGCTCGGTCTGGTAAAATTAGCGTTCGCAATGGATACAGCACTTTTGTCACGCTGCAATGTTAAAAATGGTTTAATACAGCGCACTCTCTTCTTCTTTATAATGTGACAAGAATTGAGTAGTTTTGCTGCTCACATTCACACAGACTTCTCACAAACTTATTTCTTTACTATTTATCGGGATTCCCTCAATATATTTTGATTTGTCACATCTGACATCATTATTTTGGTGTTGTTTTTTTTTTTTTTTTAAGGCCGATTATTTTTTTTGGTTTGTATTTTTTTCAAGGCTTATTTTTTTTTTTGTGGATTTTTATTTGTACTCCAGAAAATTTTGTGTGTGTTCTTTGTGTCAAGTTACCACAACACTATTGATATGTTGTTCTATTTAATCTGTAGGAGATTGTTTGGTGTTGTTGTCCCTTGTTAATTTCACATTTTATGTTAGAAATGTACCTGAATCGTCACCAACAAACTGTCCTTTTTGGATGAAAACACACAGGAGAGTATAATTTTCCAAAATAAAACTTTTATTAAGGGCTCACAACTAAACAAAGAGGGAGGCAACGCTGGAGAAACTGCAGAAATTGGCAAAGCCTTGGACCCCCAAGGCAGACATCAATTATTTTCAAGCAAAATTGGTGGCCTGAGGAGTCCTTATCTAAGGGAGTGTAGTCTGGTCCAGAAGTCCCAGAGATCCGGAAAGCAGCAGATGACATCTGTGTCCCCAGGCTGTGGTCATACGAGAGACTGCAGCTTTTGTCAGACCAGACTGAACCCAGGGTCATCACTCTCTGGTCTTCCTTCCACGCTTCCTTCCACGCGGTGGCTCTGGTGGTGGAGTTGTGGCAGCAGGAGGAGGAGGAGGATGGTCCAACTCAATCACGTCGGTCTTGGGTGTTAGTTCCCCACTCACCCCCTTAGTTAGGACTTTATAAATAAGTTGCTCACACAGGAGGCGTTGACCCTCCTGCATGCCCTGCAGTTTGGTGGCAGCCATGCAGGCAAAGGCCTCTTCAGGAGTGGGTAAGGCTCGGAGGGACGCCGAAGCCTCCTGAATTAGCCTGAGCGCTGAATCCTGCATGGGAGTCGCCTTCCTCGCCCTTTTATATGGAAGGCGGAGGGGAGGAACCTGCAATTCAGTCAGGATGCGACTGGTCCCAGGCTTCTCTTGGCTGACACTTAGCCCCGCCTCCTCCTGGCTGCCACTAACCCCCGCCTCCTCCTGACTGCCACATTCCACAGCTTCCTCCTGGCTGAGGTCTTCCTGTGTATGAAAAAGGGACATAGTTTTAGTTTTTTATTCATCAATCACACACAATTTTCACCTCATGACTGTTGCAAATAGAATGTTAACAAATATAACTGATGATCATTCTGAGCCCAGCATTTTTCATTCTTGTCCCAATTATTTTTGCCCACTACTGTCTATTGATATGTAAAACACTTTTTTCAATCAGCAATTAGTTATCAATAATAACATCTAGTAAACATCATGTATTTATTGAACAGAAATCTGTAGAAGAATGCTATACCTGACTCCAGCTGAGCTCCTCCCCTTCTGCCTGGCTGGAAGGCCCAGGTTGGACATCGGAAGCCTCAGCTGGGGTCGAAGGAAGAGTGGAGAGGGATTCCCTGACTTCAGTGTGGTCTGACAGAAATCGCAGTCTCTCATAGTACCACAGCCTGGGGACATAAACGTCATCTGCTGCAGCTCCGAACTTCTGGGAATCCGTGACCTTCTTGCGCTCCCTAAGATAAGTGTTCCTCAGGCCACCAATTTTGGTTTTTAAATAGGGGATGGTTGCTGTGGGGACCACCGGCTTCACCAACTCCAGCAGTTTCTCCAGCGCTGCCTGCCTCTTTTGTTTATTATTATAATGAGGATGTCTCACCTGCCACAGACAGGGCAGCTCCCTGTATTTGTCTATGAACAGGGGGAGGAAATTGTGGTCATTGAAGCCATCCATTTTCTCTGCAAGACACAACACAAGACAAACCCTAAGGTCAGGCCAAACTCTCCTAATCTTGTTACAATATAGGCTTCAATTTCGAAGCAGTATAGGCCCAAGTTTAGATCTTACCTTCGTTATCACGATCGGCGCTTTCGATGCTCCTTCCTCCGCTCACAGATCGTACGTAATACGCACGCGTGTTACGCTTTATACACACTGCGCATGCGTGTAACTCCTCCCGCCCCTGACGTTCTTTCTAGTCTATTCCCCGCCCCTTTTTATTCTGCGCAGTGGGGGAAGAGCACATGGCGGATACACAGCAGGTGCGTGCTAATTATAGCAACGAGGCGGAGGGGGAGGAAAGCCCGGAGCCTGAAACGTCACGATCCAGAAGGAGACGATTTAAGGCATCAAATATGTCCTTTGGGGAGATGTTGGAGATGGTGGACATCCTGAAGAAGGCCAACTATGATGGAAAGTATGGACCTTACCCCAACCCCAATGTCAGAAAGGCCAAGATAATTGCGAAAGTGGTCAAAAGTCTGCACCGGAAAATTCGGGGTACGACGATCGAAAGATCAGCTCAGGAAACGGTGGTCGGACATGAAATTACGAGAACATGAGCAGTACAAAAAGATCTGGAGAGTGCAGCAAAAAAGTAAGTAGTTGTCCTGTGTTCCTATTCTTTATGTTTCTTACGTTCGTGCTGCTCCAGGTGCTTTTCTTACAAGTGTACATTTTTAAATGGCAAATTTCATGTTCATGGGTACATTATTCGTTCGTATCAAAATTTTTCTTTCGGCCTATAAAACACTGTTGTTTAGGCCATATGCATTTGGCCACAATTTTTACGCCCTACTTGTCTGAAACTATTTTGGTTGTGTAGATGGCTTTGTTACTAGAATGAAATGCAAACTAGATTCTGTGTAAATAAAAATAAAAAGTAGCGCATAGATTGTGCCAAAAGTGTTCAATCAAGAAAACAACTGAAAAAAACAAATATCCACAAAAAATAAACATAACAGTGAAAAAACTTATAAGTCTTTCAATATAGGTGAATAAAGCCCTATCGGTGAATGGGGAACAAATAACATGGAATGTCCCACTGAAAACCATGCGTGGATACGGGGAGGCAGATGTTATAACACGGGTGAATCAACAAATCGTCCCCAAGTGGTATCTCACAATGACATGCGACTTGGTAAAGATGGTGTGTAAGAAACTCTTACCAGATGCGATGGACTCCCTTGTCAGCGACAGGGAGTCACTCGAGCAGGTTGCCTCTCAGGGCCAGTGAACGGACATCACAGCTCTGCGAACCTTCTGGGTCAAACTCTGCGCGGATCTCCCGGGGCCGCCAGGTGGGTCCTCCCAAAGGATGCCCCAGTAGACGATCCATTGATCGAAACGCATCGGGCGCTTTCAGCATCCTTCTTGTTGCCCATTTTTGATTTTATACTCTGTGATCACATTTTATTGTTATCTGGCGTTTTTAGCAATAAAAATCCTATTTTTGCTCATCTACACTATGTGGAGCTTGTTTATTTTTTCTCCACATACCTACTGAGAGATTCAACCAGCCTTCAATCCAGTTTTTGTACGTGACGCACTGTTCCCTTTGATCCGCACCTCGGCCATCCTTTGGGAGGACCCACCTGGCGGCCCCGGGAGATCCGCGCAGAGTTTGACCCAGAAGGTTCGCAGAGCTGTGATGTCCGTTCACTGGCCCTGAGAGGCAACCTGCTCGAGTGACTCCCTGTCGCTGACAAGGGAGTCCATCGCATCTGGTAAGAGTTTCTTACACACCATTTTTACCAAGTCGCATGTCATTGTGAGATACCACTTGGGGACGATTTGTTGATTCACCCGTGTTATAACATCTGCCTCCCCGTATCCACGCATGGTTTTCAGTGGGACATTCCATGTTATTTGTTCCCCATTCACCGATAGGACTTTATTCACCTATATTGAAAGGCTTATAAGTTTTTTCACTGTTATGTTTATTTTTTGTGGATATTTGTTTTTTTCAGTTGTTTTCTTGATTGAACACTTTTGGCACAATCTATGCGCTACTTTTTATTTTTATTTTCACATGTTTCTTTGGTTGTTGTCACCTTGTAAGTAGCTGCTCCACACTATATATTTTTTCAATTTAGCGCAGTGTACACTTTTATTATATTAGATTCTGTGTAAGGAGAGGACACTCAGCAGCTGTTTTCACATCTGGACACTGGAGCACTAGTGTGGGACACAAGAACACCATTTTTATTAGGGGGCCACACAGGTGCTCCAGTGTATACTATAGGGGGGTCTCCATCTGTGAAGCTTGTACCAAACAGGTAAAGTATTGAAGCTTGACAAAGGACACTGAAAATGCTACATTTTGGAACTCTGCCAAAATAGACAATTGTACCCCACTTCCAAGCAATGTTTCCTATTTATAGTTCTGCCATCAAATCACTGTGTGCTAAGTATAGCATTTTTGTTTTACATAGGGGAGAAAAGACTCGGAGGACACCCCTCATCCGAGGAGACCACAGACCCCCCACCTCTGGAAGAAGGGGAAATACCCCCAACCCAAGAAGTGCAGGAGGAGGAAGAAGACGTGGTGGAAATTGTCACCACAACAGGTGAGTGTCTGCGACCACAGGCTCAGGTAAGAGATGGATGCTGGCATATTTTTGATACCTTTTTTTTTTGGGTTTCTCTCTTTTTAGGTGATCGTGATGTTGTGGATCCAGATCCTTTCACATCAGAAAGTGCCCAGATCCTGATCGGGGAGATCATGGGGTGTAATTTACAATTGGAAAACCTCAAGAAAAACATCAATGATGTTATTCAAAAAAATAAAAACATCATTGATGTTTTGGGGTGAGTTTAAAACCCCTCCCAATCCCTTTGTTTTTTGTGTGCTACAATGTTCAAAATGTTTTAGCGATTTTTAGAAAAGCCTAATTTGGAGGATGCACACAGTGTGCCAACATGTGCTATCTGCCATCACGGGAGATCAATGGAGGCGTTTTGGGGGTGCAACCCCTTCCTCAATAATAAAGTAGCTGAGAGGAAGGGATTTCTCCCCCAAAACACGTCCCTTGATCCCCCGTGATGGCAGCTAGCACATGTTGACATTGGGAAATTTGTGTGCATTTTCCAAATTTGGCTTTTCCTGGGGTGGCTTCACCCCATCTGAACACAATATCAAACACAGTTCCTAAATACTCATGTCTGATATTGCCTTCAAGTTCTACCAAATGTGAACTTTGTAAGTTCAAGATTTGTGTCTTTCTTGTTGGTTTTACACATGCCTGTTTTATCTTAAATGGACATTTCTATTTTTTATAATGCTACCCCAAAAATTGTTATCCAACAAACATGTTGGTTTGTTTGAAAAACCTTTTCTAAATGCACATGTGATTGTGCAGGTATTAAAAAGATTGTTAAGCAAGAATGTGTGGATTATTGTGTCAACGTTAAAATACTTTGGTGGTGATGTAATTGGTGTTTTCTGTGAAAATGGGGGTTATTTCCTAAGGGCAAATCCTCTTTGCACTACAAGTGCAGTTTCAGTGCAGTTTCAAGTGCACTTGTAGTGCAAAGTGTCTTTGCCTTTAGTAAATAACACCCAACAGTGCTTTGTATAAGATTACATAATCACGCCATTTTCTGGACTCAACACATTTCTGTCAGGGTCAGCTAAAACAAACACAAGCAGTAAATGTCCACAAAGATTTTCTTTTTTTATTTGATAAAGGCTTCACAAATTTGCTGGCATATTGATGGCCCCCCTACCCGTAAAGAACTCCAGGTATCGTAACCGGACATCACGGGCACTCAGGGAGGGCAAGCCAGGACGGCCACTTTTAAGCGCCGTCAGTGTTGTTTCATGTATCATTCCGGCCTCAGGCCCAACTGAGCCAGCATAGTTGGCCGAATGTTTGTGTAAAAAGTTATGGAGAATACAGCACGCCAGGATTATATGATTACGTTTATATTCTGCCATATGGATGGGTGTCAGAAATAGGCGGAACCGGCTGGCCAGGATTCCAAACGTGTTCTCCACCACTCTTCTGGCTCTGGCCAGCCGGTAATTAAAAACCCTCTGTTCCGGGGTGAGGGTTCTCATAGGGAATGGCCACATAAGATGGTCCCCCAGCGCAAACGCTTCATCAGCAACTAAGACGAATGGGAGTCCTTCCACATTGTCCTCTGGAGGTGGCAGGTCCAAGCTGCCATTCTGGAGATGCCTGTAAAACTCCGTCTGGGCAATGACTCCACAATCGGACATCCGGCCATTCTTCCCCACGTCCACATACAAGAAGTCGTAATTAGCCGACACCACCACTAACATCACAATACTATTGAACCCCTTATAGTTGAAATAGTACGACCCCGAGTTGGGTGGTGGGACGATGTTTCCCATCAATTGCCCCTCCGCAGTTAGGAAAGTCCCACCGCTGGGCAAAGTGGGAGGCCACAGTCTGCCATTCCTGTGGCGTGGAAGGAAACTGTTGAGGAAAACAAAATTAAATTACTATTTTTGCACATAAACATGGCAAGCAGATTAGACACAAACATTCTTGGCCAACCTCCAGATAGCATTTATTAAGGGGAATTTAACAACACCAAAGTATAAGGTACACCTATCATATCCCCCCCCCCCTCTCTTGGGCCATTTCTAACATTATGGGGGGGGGATCTTGGACAGGTAACCCTCTCCACTTCATTGAGAGATGAATGCCTAAATACAGGGTATTACTTAGAACAGCCCCTCCTTAGTTATACTATTGGCAGCCCACTGGACAGGTAAGAAGTGTCATAATACAAAGATATAAATACACACTGTACCTATTTGAGGACATTTGGACATTCTGCTATTACCTGTCAAGATAATAATAGGATACAAAAACTTTAAACAGTACCATTTGAAAGTATACAGGCAGGCCCTTGCACTACATGCTTTGAGTAATTCATCCATAAATCTGAGCACAAAAGAGGTGGGTATAGTGTGTATGGGTTTGGCAAAGTCAGCAGATAGATGATTGAGGATAGATAGAGAATTGGGATCAGCTGACTTAGCAGTTGGGGGAGGGAGGGTTAATAAAAATGATTTGGGGACACCACAAAAAAAAAGCCTCTGGCACTCTGCCTGAATTTAAAGCACAAATCACATTTCTAAACATTTTAGGGGGTGTTTGGGGTAAAGCACTACTATGGAGCTGATAAAATACATTGTTAAGTGACTACATGAGGTGAATATAGGGGCAGGAGAACATGCTGGGGAGGTTATTGAAGGCCAATCTGTATGAAGGACTAAAAAATTAATTACAGAAAAATCCAGCATGCATGAGGACAAAGGGGACATATACAGCATATTACAATCATGGTAATTAGGGAATGAGGAAAGAAATACAAGATATTAGCAAACATTCAATACAATAAAATGTGATATTAAAGGATAAATCTTACCTTCATATACTCCTTCTGCAGGACCTGGATGATGGCAGAACAGGTCTCTGGGATAATGATCCCCAGAGCCTGGGGGGAGATGCCTGTCAAGAACTTCAAGTCCTGCAGACTTCTCCCTGTCGCCGAGTACCGCAGGGTAGCAACGAGCCTCTGCTCCGGAGTGATGGCTTGCCTCATGCAGGTATCCTGCCTGCTAATATAACGGGTCAGCGAAGCCAACAAACGGTGAAACACGGGGTCCGTCATCTTGAGAAAGTTCCTGAAATCATCAGGATTATTCTCACGGATCTCACGGAGCAAAGGCATATGAGAGAACTGGTCACGCTGAAGCAACCAATTCTTGGTCCATGAACTCCTCCCCACCCTGTTCATGGACTGGACTTGTGTCAAGGTCAGGACCCCAACACCAAGCCCCCACACAGCACGAACTCTACGAGGAGTACGTATACGCAACATGGCTAGAAAACGGTCAGAACGAAGTAACAGAACGCACTGAAGAACAGCAAGGCCTGTGAAGAGCGACCTGAAAAACAGTAACGAACGAACAAGAACACAATGACTACTTAAAGTCATGCATAGCTTGCTTGCATGCACTGAAGAGCAGATACAAACCCACAAGCACAAACTGAACCGCAGAAAACGTTCTGAAAGCGACGAGTCTGAAAAAGCGCGAATCGTCTCTCACCAAACTTTTACTAACACGAGATTAGCAAAAGGAGCCCGAAGGGTGCCGTGCTTGGTTCTGAACTGGCCTTTTCTAGTCTCGTCGTACGTGCTTGACGTCACCGCGTTGTTGGCGATCGGAAATTCCGACAACTTTGTGCGACCGTGTGTACGCAAAACAAGTTTGAGCCAACATCCGTCGGAAAAAATCCTAGGATTTTGTTGTCGGAATGTCCAAACAAAGTCCGACCGTGTGTACGGGGCATAAAATGTTTTCAAATGAGGTGTGCATAGTGTATGGGATGTCCTGTACTAGAACTAACTATTCTTTTTTTCTACTTATTAGAAATTAGGTTTTTTTTAGGCCTCCAAAGTAGAATAATGTGACATTTCTCCAAAACGCTACAGTAAAATGATTTCAAAAGAGGTGTGCATAGTGTATGGGATGTCCTGTATTAGGACTGATCATTCTTTTTTTCTACTTATTAGAAATTAGGTTGTTATAGGACTCCAAAGTCAAGTAACGTGACATATCTCCAAAATGCTACAGTAAAATGGTTTCAAATGAGGTGTGAATAGGGTATGGGACATCCTGTATTAAAACGGACCATTCTTTTTTTCTACTTATTATAAATGAAGACGTTATAGGACTCCAAAGTCCAGTAACGTGACATATCTCCAAAATGCTACAGTAAAATGGTTTCAAATGAGGTGAGAATAAGGTATGAGATGTCCTGTACTAGAACTGACCATTCTTTTTTTCTACTTATTACAAATGAGATCGTTACAGACCTCCAAAGTTGAATAATGTGACATATCTCCAAAATGCTACAGTAAAATGGTTTCAAATGAGGTGTGCATAGGGTATGAGATGTCCTGTACTAGAACTGACCATTCTTTTTTCTACTTATTACAAATGAGATTGTTATAGGCCTCCAAAGTTGAATAATGTGACATATCTCCAAAATGCTACAGTAAAATAGTTTCAAATGAGGTGTGCATAGGGTATGGGACGTCCTGTACTAGAACTAACCATTCTTTTTTTCTACTTATTGGAAATTAGTTATTTATACACCTCCAAAGTAGAATAATGTGACATTTCTCCAAAACGCTACAGTAAAATGTTTTCAAATGAGGTGTGCATCGTGTATGGGATGTCCTGTACTAGAACTAACCATTCTTTTTTTCTACTTATTAGAAATGAGGTCGTTATAGGACTCCAAAGTAGAATAACGTGACATATCTCCAAAATGCTACAGTAAAATGGTTTCAAATGAGGTGTGCATAGGGTATGAGATGTCCTGCACTAGAACTGGCCATTCTTTTTTTCTACTTATTACAAATGAGTTCGTTATAGGCCTCCAAAGTTGAATAATGTGACATATCTCCAAAATGCTACAGTAAAATGGTTTCAAATGAGGTGTGAATAGGGTATGGGACATCCTGTATTAGAACTGACCATTGTTTTTTTCTACTTATTAGAAATGAGGTCGTTATAGGCCTCCAAAGTCGAGTAACGTGACATATCTCGAAAATGCTACAGTAAAATGGTTTCAAAAGAGGTGTGCATAGAGTATGAGATGTCCTTTACTAGAACTGACCATTCTTGTTTCCTACTTATTACAAATGAGATCATTATAGGCCTCCAAAGTTGAATAATGTGACATATCTCCAAAATGCTACAGTAAAATGGTGTCCAATGAGGTGTGAATAGGGTATGGGACGTCCTGTACTAGAACTAACCATTCTTTTTTTCTACTTATTACAAATGAGATCGTTATAGGCCTCCAAAGTTGAATAATGTGACATATCTCCAAAATGCTACAGTAAAATGGTTTCAAATGAGGTGTGCATAGGCTATGGGACGTCCTGTATTAGAACTGACCATTCTTTTTTTTCTACTTATTGGAAATTAGTTATTTATACACCTCCAAAGTAGAATAATGTGACATTTCTCCAAAACGCTACAGTAAAATGATTTCAAAAGAGGTGTGCATAGTGTATGGGATGTCCTGTATTAGAACTGATTATTCTTTTTTTTCTACTTATTAGAAATGAGGTCGTTATAGGCTATATGGGACAATACAAGCTCTAAGGAGCAGGGCCCTCTGATTCCTACTGTATCAAATTGTATTGTATTTGTACTGTCTACCCTCAAGTTGTAAAGCGCTACGTAAACTGTTGGCGCTATATAAATACTGTATAATAATAATAATAATAATAATAATACAAGAGAACAAAAAAACATATGCAGTAAATGTATTTAGAAAGATACTTTATTTTGTGTGCTTGTGCTGTAAACATTTACATTAAACAATGTATCGAAATGTGACCTATAAAGAAAAAAACATTAGTCAAAGACAATGAGAGAGAGAGAGAGAGAGAGAGAGAGAGAGAGAGAGATATGCTTGTGCTGTAAACCTTTTCATAAAACAATGTATTGAGATGTGACCTATAAAGAAAAAATAAACGTTAGTCACAGACAATGTGAGTTCAAAAAAGAATGAAGATAAAAAGAGAGATAATTAAATTAAAAAATGAAAGAGATAGAGTGAGAGAGAGAAAAAGAAAGAAAGAGAGAAAGAAAAAGATAAATAAAAAAATAAAGAATGAAAGAGAGAGAATGAGAAAGAAATAAAGAAAAAGAAAGAGAGAGTGAGAGAAAGAAAGATAAATAAAGAATGAAAGAGAGAGAGACAGACAGACAGACAGAGAGAGAGAGAAAGAAGAGAGAAAGAAAAAGAAAGAAAGAATGAGGGAAAGAAAGAGAGAAATAATTAAATAAAGAATAAGAGAGAGAGAGTGAGAGAGAAACAAAAAGGGAGGATGAGAGAAAGAGAGAAGAAAAAATTATGCATGAAAGCATGAGAGCGCGAGAGAAACAAGAGAGAAATAATTAAGAATGGAAGAGAAAAACAGAGAGAGAAATAAATAGATAGATAGATAGATAGATAGATAGATAGATAGATAGATAGATAGATAGATAGATAGATAGATAGATAGATAGATAGATAGATAGATAGATAGATAGATAGATAGATAGATAGATAGGATCTAATTGTAAAATATGTATGGATGCTTATGTTTCCTATTGCCTTTTGTTCACAGACTTGCATTGTGGGCATGCAAAGTTGTGATTAATACTGAAAGAATATGCTTTAATTGGCTATTAATGAGATAGATAGATAGATAGATAGATAGATAGATAGATAGATAGATAGATAGATAGATAGATAGATAGATAGATAGATAGATAGATAGATAGATAGATAGATAGATAGCTAGATAGATAGATAGATAGATAGATTGTAAAAAATGCTTCTGTTACCTATTGCCTTTTGATCCCAGACATGCACAGCTGTAATTAAATACTGAACGTATATGGGATATTAATAAATAAGATGGGTTAGATGAGTGTATTTGCTCCTCAGCTCTCCCTATTATTGCTGATCATCCAATCTTCGTCTTCTTGCCATTTGCAGCTTCTCCAGCTCCCATCTGATTCCCCGGCTATTGCAGCCCTTTATGTTTAGTAAGGAGGGTGAGTCATAGAGCAGTGTGATGTTTCTGCAATTACCATAATCCTTGTAATAGGCGCACAGCTTTTTTTTTTGGGCGGCTGGCTTGACCGTGTATTTAGAAACCACGGCTGGCTTGACCACAGTGGGCTCTGGCGGCTGGCCATGGAGAGGCTGGGTAAGCAGGGCGGGCTGCAGGAGCAGCTTTGCTTTGGGCTGCTCCAGCTCCAGGACAAGTGGCCCGGCGGCCTTGGCCCAGTGTGTGTCCTATGGCCAGTCCGGACCTGGGTGGATCCATCCCGGCTGTCTCTCTTTGTGCACAATGCCACCTGTTCTGCTCCTCCAATGGCTGCACATCACTCAGGGAGGGAGGGGGGGTGGGCAGAGAGCTGACACCCACAGCTGCTGGACATCGGCATGGTCACCCATGGCTCCAGGGGGGGGGATCTGCCTGCACATTCTCCCTGCCCAGCGACTCTGCTGAGTGTGGAGAATGTCCCTGCTACACAACGCACCGCACCAGCCACCACCCGCCAGGGGGGAACCGATCCTCTGGGGGGGAACCAGTGGCTAGGGTTGCGCCCCTAGGTGGCAGTGCTCCCTATGCAGCTGTCTAGTTTGCCTAGTGGGAGAGCCGGCCCTGCCTGCATACAGCTATATATACACACACCTTCCTTCCTGTATAAAGAGACCTTCCTCCATCATCACTGACTGTAGATAGACATAATCTAAGGACTAAGATAAAAAAAACCTTCTGACTTTACAACTCCTTTTAATCTCCTCTTCTCAAGAGAGAATCATTTCTGTTCAGCTAATCTTTCCTCGTAACCTTCAGGGCCCCGTTGCAGGAAGTTGCAGTGGCAGCAATGGTAGGGGGGATGGGATCAGTGGCAGAGGTGGTGTTGATGAGGGGGCTGGGATCAAGACCACTGATGGTGATGGAGGGATGGGATCAGTCCAATGAGGGTGGTGGGGGGATGGGATCAGTGGCAGCAGTAGTGGTGAGGGGGGGTGGGATCAGTGGCAGCAGTAGTGGTGAGGGGGGATGGGATCAGTCCACTGATGATGGTAGGGGGTGGGATCAGTCCACTGATGATGGTAGGGGATGGGATCAGTCCGCTTGGGGTGGTGGGGGGAATGGGATCAGTGGCAGTGGTGGTGGGGGGATGGGATCAGTAGTGGTGGTGGGGGGATGGGATCAGTGGTGGTGGTGGGGATAGGGATGACATCACTGGTGGTGGTGGGATAGGGATGACATCAGTGGCGGTGGTGGGAATAGGGATGACAACAGTGGTGGTGGTGGGGATAGGGGTGACATCAGTGGCAGTGGTGATGAAGGGGTAGGGATGACATCAGTGGTGGAGATAGGGATAACACCAGTGGCAGTGGTAGGGATAGGGATGACAGTGCCTCCAGTGATGCCTCTCCTGACATGGGGTCTCCTCCACTTTCTCCAGTTCTCCAATATCCTTTTTGTGATCTGGTGCCCAAAATTGAACTTAATATTCTAGATGAGGTATTACTAATGATTTGTACAGGGGCAAAATAATCTCTCTCTCTCTCTCTCTCTCTCTCTCTCTCTCTCGTCCATACCTCTTTTAATACAAGAAAGGATTTTGCTCACTTTGGAAACTGCAGCATGGCATTGTATGGATATTCTGGGATGGGATCGCCTATGTGTCGTCCGTACTCCCAATCGATGTCCGTGTAGGTGGTTATGGACGTGGTTCACAATCCGCTGAGCAAGCCCTCTCTCTGCTGACAGCTTGAATGGCCTCAAAATCTCGTGGTTCCGTTATGGACGTTCAGTGTTCGCCATTAAAGGAAATAAAAGAAAAGAGGCCTCCCATAGTGTAATATGTAAAGATAAAACAATTTATTGAAAATGCCAAGTTGCCTCAAAAAAGTTAAAAACAAGCTTATCTGTATGTAGCCGTGTGTCAAACACACTCCTTGCATCACTTCTGGTCTCTCGAACTGCCGGCCAATCCCTACGCACGTTACGTCACAACACGTGACTTCATCAGGTATTCTATGGAAAAGTATCTTGTTCTATTTATATCGCTTCCTTTGTGTGAAATACCTGGTGTTCCTGCTAGTCCCTCTGCTTTCCTATTAGAAACTGACCACACTAAGCAGGAGGGCACACCATGGTATTTTCTCTAGCTTTGCTGGGAGCTCAGCCTGCTCTCCTCCAATGATCAGACTTGTCCTGACACCCCCCCCACCCCCTGTACAGCCATTCACTGGAGAGTTCAGTGTGCTGTTGCTTCTCCTCCCCCTAGCTCTTATACAGCTAAGAACAGGGATTACGTGTTCACTTATAAAAAAGGAAAGAAAAGGTATTTATAATTTTTTTATATATCTCATCACAAATGTTTTGTCTTTCATTTCAGTTTTAAAATGAATGGGATGTTTTACAAGGTGATCGTTTACAACCACTTTAAGTTTATAATCTACCAGAACACCCAGATCTCTTCTCCACCATGGACTCCATCAGTTGTACTTCCCCTATGAAGTATGACTTTACATTTGTCAACATTAAACCTCATTAGCCACACAGCTGCCCAATTCCGGGAGCTTAAGGTCATGTGACCGCCGTGATTGGCTGTCATGGTGGTCACATTATCGGGAATCGCCCATTAACAAGCAGCGATCGGGAGTTTTCTGTCAGCCGCTTTAACTGTTCTCGGCGCTTTCGGCACAGTGTTGTTTGCACGAATGCATGCAAATATGCGGCCGCTCGGCTCCAAAGCACGGCCGCTGAGAGGCTGCATATTTGCGTGTGGCCAATGCCAGAAAGTTAACTTAAATCATCTGCAGATCAACGCTCATCTCTTTGATCTGCAGGTGAATGAAGATTAGCTACAAAAGTAACAATGTTAATTTGCATCTTTCTATTTTGCGTCTGAGCCAGATGGCTTCTTTTTAACAGCAGCAGCTGCTAGAGCTGCTCTATGTACACAGCAACTCCCCACTTTGATCAATCATAGCCAAGAATTGCCGGGACTGGGAGGTTGGGGGTTGCAGGACAGAAGGACTGGACGTGCTACTCACGTCCTGTGAACTATTAGGACATTTTCTGGGGCCTGTGTGGCATGTCCAGTGTCCCAAACTAGTTGTTTGTTTGTTACCTTTTCAAAATGCATTCTTGTGAAAGTGCTTAAATACCTGTGTGTGACAATATTTGGTGGATTTTTTTACCTAAATAAAAATACTCTACTGTAAATATTTGGAATAAAATCTGTCTGGTCTCTCTTGTTAAAAATGTGGCCTAGTAAAAGCACTGAAAGCGGAGTTCCACCCAAAAGTGGAACCTCCGCTTATTTGCTTCCTCCCCCACCTCTGGTGCCACATTTGGCAACTTTCAGGGGGGAGGAGGGAACGGCGACCTGTTTTTGACAGGTACCTGTCCCCACTTCCAGGAGACAGCTCTGTGGCACCATCCCTCAGGAGATCAGCCCCGTCCTCCTTCCTCCGCCACCAGGCCAATTAGAAAGCACATGAAGGACTACCTTCCACCAGTTGCCCAACCTGAACACCCAAAAATGTATTATTGTTTTTGATTTAAAGCATTTTATTTACAGTCTTGCTGTCCCTGTTCACACCATCTTTGCTTGACCTGGGCAGTGACACCTAATGAGGAAAACATAACCCAAACAACTGAAAAAAGATAAAGTTCTAAACTTGAAATTTTCTTTCAATATAACATAAAAAATACTTGGGGGGGGGGTAAAATAGGTGAAGCTAGACCACTGTTTGGCTGCCAGCACTATCAAAGGTCATGTTTTCAATTTTTATCTTTGTTTCAGAGACTTCAGCCAAACACTCCTTGGTTAGGAAAAATGTAAATATATGAACATTGAAAAAGGGCAGCATGCAAAGGCAACTTTTTGTTAGGAACAAGCGACAAGTCCATTGGTTTTCTTCTGAAACCTTGCTTCCAGTGTGATGGATGCCTGTTAAAGCCAACATGTGTGAAACCAGGTCCACCTTCTTAGGACAGTAGAGAGCATTTTTGCATTAGGTGTTCCCCCTTCAACTATGCCTACAGGCCAGTAGATCCAGCCACCATCTATACCCTAGAGTGGGGTGTTTTGTACCATCTCTTGGATGGTGGAATAGATCCTCATTATATTCTCCCCTTGGATCGGGGATGAGGGGAACGTCCCCCTTGAAGCCACCACAAATTTCCTTCTCTTTATCACCAGCACCACCAATCCTTTTTCTCACAGCCAACACCACAACCCTACTTCTTCTCCTCTTCCTTCTCTTACCTTTTCTCTGCCTCTGCTCCACAGGAATGGAGGCAATAGGCAAAGGGTCTTTCTGGAAGTTAGTGTATAGGAGGTTTTCATTTTCCTTCTGGTCTGAAAATGATTATAGGCAGGGCCGGTACAAGGCAGGGGTGGAAGGGGCGGATGCCCTGGGCGGGACAATTCACTAGAGGAAGGTGGGGCGCAGGTGGTGCCTGGACTGTACACACAGGCTGCGCTAGAATACTGCACTGTCGGTCAGATGCAACAATGTGCCGAGTGCACTCCTGCACCCGGCACAAGCCTAGAACGAGCCCTTCAGTTCACTTCCCTGTCAGATGGAGCAATCCCTGCCCAACAGGCGTTTCCTAGTCCCGTCCCGGGGTGACGTCACTGAGAGGCCGGCTGGGAGGCGGGAATGAAGAGGAGCATAGATTGCTGAGTGCGGGGTGTAGCAAGATTGCAGTGACAGAACGTAATTTCCGTTTTAAAATCTGACGGGTCGCCTAATCTGATGAAACACCAGAGCTGCGAGTGTGATCTAGAGGAGGAGGAGAAACCATGCAATAGAAAGCCATCTGCAGATGAATTTGTTAAGTCCTTTTTGGGGGGGGCTGGATCTGCACTGGAATCGGATCGCATGGGTGTTCTCACCCATGCGATCCGATTCCTGTCCGAATCCACAGTTCACACTGCAATCTACAAACCAATCTGGGGGTGTCATTAACATTGTATTGACACCTGCAGTGGTTCGCAGAGGGCAGTTTGAACTGCCTGCGGGAGAGATGCAATGCGGGAACCGGCGCTGGAATCGCACTGGTTCTCACATCGCTACAGTGTGAAATTAGGCTTAGGGTTTTGGGTGCATGCCCCCGCCTGCCTATTCCTATGTGATTTTTACACAGTGGGACTCTGTCAGCAGATCCCGGCCAATGATTCATGGCTGGAACCTATTGACTGGCAGTGTCCAATAACAACCCAGAGCCCTGTGTTGACAATCAACACAGGGCTCTGTACAGAGGGAATGTTTGTTTTCAAAGCAGGGAAAATAAACAAATTAGTCTATGGGAAAAATCCGTACACAGTACACACATTACACATTGTTAGGCACACAATTAACCCCTCAGCTATTGTCATTAGTACAGTGTCGGTGCATATTAATAGCACTGATCAGTGTATAAGTCTACATTCAGGACCTAGGCGTTCGAGTTCCTTTTGGGCAACAGGCATCCTGTAATTTTGTCGTGATTTGTCGGGGGACAATTGCCACAAAATCGCACCATGATTGGGGTGCCTTTGAAAGTAATGGGATCGCAAGCATGTCTGTGCGGCGATTTGGGAATTGCTGGCAGAATCACTGCGATTCCACCCACGATCCGGAACGCCTAGGTGTGAACTGAGCTTTATTGTCACTGGTGATGTCAGTAGCAGTTAGCCAGTTCCCACAAAGTGTCAGTTACAGTTAGCATCACTATCACAGTCCCACTATAAGTCACATAAGGGGGGGGGGGGCGCAGTTTGCCATCTTCGCCCTGGGCACCGGATGACCTTGTCCTGGCACTGATTATAGGCTTTTTATCATCGACTTTTCTCACTGAGATGCGGCTCCCATCCAGTTATTTGGTGCATAGTCATGTGAATCCTCATACATGTGGTACCCAAATGGTTGGTACTTTTACCACAGGTGATATGCTTGATATGCTGCAGGCAGAGACTGCAGACCACAGCTGTGATGTTGGCAGCAGATAAATTGAAGAAAGACCCACACTACAGAGCTCTTTCAATTTGCTGCCTATTGAAGTACTCAAGTATTCTCCTGGCACTAGTCAATTTCTATCAAACACATACCTGAAGTCCATGTTTTTAATGCTTTAGGAAAAATTTTGTATATGGGGATAGGGCAGAAAGTTCAGGGCATGGGGAGTTGTGGTTTTGTAATGTTTTAATGCACCTTTTTTTGACATTTTATTACATTTTTATTTAACCGCCAAATGAGCCCAGCTACATTCGCTCATCACTAATATTATTCAAGAGCCTGCGTGACTAAATGCAATTTGAATAGTTACACCGTAGCATCACACAATTTTGGGTGCAAATCTGAAAATGATTGCACCAAGATATTATACTTAGTTTGTAATGTGTATATCAAGCCTAATACCAGACACCAAGCAAACATATATGTAGCACAGACCCTTTTGGATGGTCCCGCTGTTAAGCCAGGTTCTGATCCTTTGATGGTACCAGGCATGGGGTATTTTCAGCCATGTGCATCAAATTGCACTCAGTCCTCACACATTAATCAGGCAGATAATGTTTTTATTTGGTTTTTTAGAACTGGGATACTGATTGGGAAAAAACTTTGGGATACTGAGAACTAAACTTGAAGGAGGGCACTATCTTGCAATGGTTAACTGACATAACGCAGAGTCTTCTACTGTATACAGAAAGTAACAATAACTCAGCACAGGGGGCTTCCACTATGGACACAGCCGGGCAGCAGCTCTAGAACAGTCCCTCTATAAAAAGGGGTGCAAAGGCAAAAGTCCCTCTCCCAAGATTTCCCTTAGGCCTACTAACTGTGTCACAGGCAATCTGAAGGCTTTCCTCCTGCTTCAGCTGACACTGGCACAAACGTATCCCAGAAAGATCCTTTGGATGTTGCCTGGGTGTTCCTGTGACTTTGAGGTGATCCTTCAGCTCCTTGGTGAGCTAGAATCATCCAGGATTTGCTAAAGCTTCTCGGAGCCTTGCAAGGTTCAACAGCACTTCCAGGCTGAGTATCTCTCCAGCAAGAAAAATACTCTACTACTATCTGCTCCAACCCCTATATACCGCTCTCAGTCCCCTGCTGGTCACTTTCCTGACCAGGGATTGGCTGAGGCTGTACAGTATACAGGACCAGCTCAGATTCTACCCTCTCCACCTACTACGGTATGTTCCAGAGATCTCTGGAAAGACGGGGAGACAGGCAAGCCTGCAGCAACAAAACCCAGAGTAGGCAAAAAGCAACCCACAAACTCCACTGGCTAAATTTACCTTTTATGCCCTGTACACACGGTCGGACTTTCTGACGGAATCGGAGCTTGTTGTCGGAAATTCCGACCATGTGTGGGCTCCATCTGACTTTTTTCATCGGAATTTCCGACACACAAAGTTTGAGAGCAGGCTATAAAATTTTCCCACAACAAAATCTGTTCGCGTAAATTCCGACCGTGTGTGGACAATTCCGACACACAAAGTGCCACGCATGCTCAGAATAAATTAAGAGAGGAAAGCTATTGGCTACTGCCCCGTTTATAGTCCCGACGTATGTGTTTTACATCACCTCAGAAAAAATCCATGGATTTTGTTGTCGGAATGTCCGATCAATGTCCGATCATGTGTACAGGGCATTACTTATCTCACTAGCACCTAACTAGGTCTCCAATTTACAAGCCGACCTCAGTGTACTGTCTAATTGGGAACCTAAGTGGCAAATGAGGTTTGATGTTGATAAATGTAAAGTTATGCACTTGGGGGGCTAAGAATATGCATGCATCATACATATTAGGGGGAGTACAATTGGGAGAATCAATGACGGAGAAGGTTCTGGGGGTTTTGGTAGATCATAATCTCAATAATAGCATGTAATGCCAAGCTGCGGTTTTCAAAGCGAGCAAAGTCCTTTCTTGTATTAAGAGAGATATGGACTCTAGAAAGAGATGTCATTTTGCCCCAAATCATTATTAAAACCTCATCTGGAATATGCAGTTCAGTTTTTGGGCACCAGTTCTCAAAAAGGATATCGGGGAACTGGAGAGAGTGCAGAGAAGGGCAACCAAACTGATAAAAGGCATGGAGGAGCTCAGCTATGAGGAAAGATTAGAGGAACTGAATTTATTCCCTCTTGAGAAGAGGAGATTAAGGGGGGATATGATCAACGTGTACAAATACATAAGTGGTCCATATAGTGAACTTGGTGTTGAGTTAACACTTTAGGTCATCACGGAGGACAAGGGGGCACGCTTTACGTCTAGAAGGAAAAAAAATTAATCTCCAAATACAGAAAGGTTTCTTCACAGTAAGGCTGTGAAAATGTGGAATAGACTCCCTCCAGAGGTGGTTCTGGCAAGCTCAGTAGATTGCTTTAAAAAAGGCCTGGATTCTTTCCTAAATGTACATAATATAACTGAGTACTGACATTTGTAGGTTGATCCAGGGAAAATCCAATTTTCCTCTCGGGGGATCAGGAAGGTATTTTTTCCCCTGCTATAGCAAATTGGATCATGTTTTTCTGGGGTTTTTCGCCTTCCTCTGGATCAACTGTGGGTATAGGATTGTGTATATGGGATTGTATTTTTTATTTTTTTTGGTTGAACTAGATTGACTTGTGTCTTTATTTAACCTTACCATGTAACTATGCATGAAGTGTGAATATCTCCTAAACCATGAAGGTTTAGGAGATATTCATAGTACCTACAGGTAAGCCTTCTTATAGGCTTACCTGTAGATACAAGTTTACAGAATGGGTTTTACACCCTCTTTAAACTTGATCATTGTGGGTTAGGTAGATTGAAGAATTTATTTAACTGCAGCTGTGCTGCTGTTAATATCCCCTATATAAAATTCAATAAAGACCCAGCACATCTCTCACTTTTTGCACCCCCTACGCACTCCCCCACCCTCTTCCTGATTTTGCAACAGTTTCCGTTCACAAAACAAGCTTTTTTTCTGTATATGTATCTGTTTTGCTTGAGAAAGTTGTTGCTGTGTGAAATGTGTACTTCTTCGGGAGGTCCAGCTGGTGGTGCTCTGTGTCCAGCTTAACATTCTAATTTGTCCTATGTGTCTGCATCCAGCAGAAAAAAGTATCATGTACAGTACTGAATTGGAAACGGTTCAGGTTTGTTTGCCATTATGAATTGACCATTGCATATCGACCATTGAATATTGACCATTGTTGTATTGACCAAATTTTTGTAAGGGTTAGAAATTGCCATACTAAATAAGTAATATAAGGAATATGAAAAAAATGTGTCACCTGGTGCAAAAATTATATTTAATATTGCATTAAAATCTGCTACAGTTAGAAATTCTCTACCTTTGGTCGGAGGGAAATTAATATCATATAAAAAGTGTAACTGCGCTAATCATAAAGTGCTTATACAATATTACCACTAAAAACAATATCGGTGAAATGTGCACAAACATCAAAACTGTATAGCTCTATTGTGCAAAGTTATAGTGCAAATTATTAAATTATCAAGTGCAAAATTGCAGAAGTATCAAAAACTGCAGGACACAGGTTTTTAACAATATTTCCCAAAGTCCACTTCACAATTCTATCTCATGTGCGTAGTGTGCTCAAAATCACATCCGTGCTATTTTAGAAGCCTTTTCACCACCACCTTCTGAAATGGTCACTCACCAGAGCCTAGAAAAAAACGTTGCCTTTGGTTCATATTGGGATAAGCACTCCACTTTCCTGGCGTTTCTCCAACTAGATTGCCACTACCCTGTTTGACCTGACCTAGCGTGATTGTCGGTGATGGCTGCAATATAAGCCCTACGCCCCAAATAAGCCCTAGTTAAAGTCCTTGTAGGTCTTATTTTCAGGGTAGGGCTTATTTTCGGGGAAACAGGGTGTCACGAATTCACAGGCCCACGCGACTAACCAACCGCAACGTGCGTTCCGTGACCGGGGTATATGAGGAACTAAGGGAATAAGGGGGAACTTATACTGCGCATGTAAGACCGGCTGTAGTACATCAGGTCACAGCCTGCACTACCTTTGGCCACCACTAGAGGGAGACTCCACTCCAATCCAGCTAGCTGACCACACACAGGCAGATACAAATCTTACATACAATCTGGTGCACTCTAAGGATTGGGGAACAGTCTAGCAATTACTATACACTTCTAGGGTTCCTCCAGCTATCCTGCAAGGTTGAACCCCTGTGTTAATCACTTTCCCCACACCCACACACCAGACACACAATAAACGATAGCCTGCCACCACCCAACAGTTTGTCCGCAGACTGGTCTGCTGAGCCACCACACACACAGATCTGCGTCTGGCAGATCTGTTAGCTTACAATCTGCATGCAATCTGCCAACACACAGTGCAATTGCATACCGATTGGTACGTAACTTAAACCGAGTACTTAGGCACTAAAATACAACAACCTCTCCAGAGATATGAGTCCTAGCTTAGTACACAGAAGTCACTTATTAATTTTATCATTTAATATCCCGAAAGTGGGCAGTGCATAAAAGATATACAAAGAAAAAGGAGTTACGAAAAAAGATACAAAAAATGCAGAAAGCCACACAAATGGCAATTTGCTATGAAAATAAAAAGGGATAAAAACAGAAATAAACTTTACCCAAGTCTATTTGTTAGTAGAAGCATACTGGAACATGTGGGAACTCCCCAGTTTCGAACTGGCTTCGTGGAAGAACAATGTCCATATCTCAGGCTACCCAATATATTGAAATATGGATGTGGGGTGGACTTTAGCCCTTGGCCAATCAACCCTGGGGGGTGTTCCTGTCTCAGCCCACAAGAGGTTTTGTGTTCTGAATTTACCAGAGTGGAATTGGCCCAGAATGGCGCTGATTGCTGGGTCATGGATAGGATTTCCGATACCAGCGCATCAGTCCGATCGCAACAGTACCAATCACCGCCTGCCTGGTGCAATCAGGCGCCATATAACAGTTTTGTGTGGTTCTCTAGGATTCCACACCTGCTAAACATACAGAGTTACATGTACACGTAACCCATCAGGTGTACGATCAAAAGGAATTATTTTCATCTCTCTGCCGTTAATATTTTAGCTTTTATGAGAGATAAAATAGGTTCCTTAGATCTCTTGATATTAATCAAAGCTTACAGACTGTCCGGAGCCTTGTGAATGCCCCCTGCAGATCCGTGTAGCCAAGATGACTAGCAGTTTTCTTTGAGCCCCAGGAAGGTGGCAATCTATGTTTACTCTAATGGGAACTTTTATTGGCATCTAGGTGTCACTTCGATCCTAGAAAAAAACTGTCTATGTCCTTTTCAAATGCTAATGAAAGAACATATGTGCATGACTGACATAGAATACTATATTTTTAATAACCCAGAATTAAACTACATCTACAATTACACTACTTCTACAGATCACACCACATCTAGTTAAGGCAAAACTATCCTACGTTTATATTTTCGTCACACAGGGTAGGGCTTATTTGGGGGGTAGGGCTTATATTGCAGCCATCACTGACAATCACGCTAGGTCTTATTTTCAGGGAAACAGGGTAATTACTCCTCAAATCTTGGTGTCTCATAAGAAGTAAATAGCCATCATTTTTGGTTTATATAAATTTTACAAAAGCATATTGCACAATGACGGCTATTTATTTCTTATGAGATAGTGGTAATATTGTATAAGCACTTTATGATCAGCGCAGTTGCAATATAAGGAATATGTTTAAATGATAAAAAGCCACATTTTTGTGAGACCACGATGTGGTATCATACATGTTCAGAGTAGCCTGTCCTGTACACATAGATAAGGTAAGATGCTAATTTGGCAGAATGCCCAGAAATGGCTAAGGTTTATCACAGTTATAAGACCCCTTTCACACTGCTGACGCCCGGGCGTCAGCGGTAAAGCGGCGCTATTGTGACACCTGTATGTTTTTTGATGCATTTTTTTGCATTTATTCACTTTATTGATTGAATATTTATTTGCACTTATTCACTTTACTGATTATATCAGGGTGTTTTTATGGTTTAGGATTTTATATATAAGCACCACTCCAACAGATGGGGATAATTTGATAAGCGCACCAACATATTTTATATTGATTTATAGCAACAGGTGTCACAGCACTAATTGGTTGGTTGCAGCTCACACATTTCTTTTTGGTGTTTTGCTATTTTATAGAGAATCCACATCAGCGCTATAATTTTCTTTTTTCCTATCTAAAGTGTGTTTTCACTTCTGCAAGCAAATTGGAATAACGCCTACTTTACTGTCCCCATTCACATAGCATAACTGAAAAAAGTAACTAAACGGGACCCTCCAGCAAGGAAACATCCTACTTACTTTTTTGTTTATGAGAAGGCTGGGAAGCCATGTTTGCGATAATTAATCCTGTCTGTACCATGCAGGTAGATCTTCATTATCAATTGTAACTAGATTTGAACACGCTGTATCCAAGCAAAGGGATAAAGGTGTAGAGGCTTGGCTTCTTGCTTTGTATGTTACAGAGGGCAGACCTGTTAAGGCTCACTCAAACATTGTTCCAAAAACATTGAAGTCAGCCATGACACCTTCTCAGAAACATCTAAACGGTAAGAAATATATAACATAAATTAAGCATGCTGTGTGAATGGGAATACAAATAAAATTTAAAGTGAGGTTTTCTCAAATTTGACTGCAAAAATGGAAATACGCTTTAAGATGGTAGGCCAGACTAAAAATGATACCCCAGTCCTCCAGGAGGAGTTGAAATTGGCTCTCACTGCACCTGACACTGCCCACATAGGAATACCTGTACAGAGAGACAGACTATTGTACAGTACTCTGCCGGACATATATTCCCCAAGACTGAATTGCCTCATTGCTATCATTGCCATTAATTGATAGTAGGTAAAAGCTTTTATAAAACTTATTTGGTGTGTCTGTTGTAATTTTTGGGGTGGGTGCGAGGCTTGGTATAGGGGTATCAAAGCAGGTTATTCATTTTGGATCTGTGGCGTTCCTTTTATGTGTCCACTTTAAATTTGCTTAATGTGAGGTTATATTTCTACAATACAAGATGGAGCTGGGAAACAAGCATTCAATGCCTTTTTAGACCTGGGCACTGGGTGATCACATAATAAAGGGAGAAAATAGTTATAAATGAACTTTACAGCATAACAATAGAGATAAACGTATTAGGCAAAGAACTTACCATCAAGAGTTGGCAGTCATAGTAGCTAGGGCACTGGGAACTTCATGTTGTGTAATAGTTGAGCCTGCTACATTTGAAATAGAAAGTGTTTTTTGGGTAGATAACCAGTGGGCGGAACACATGGAAGTGTATTTTGTAATATAGTAAACAGTTAACCCCTTACTTATAAAATAGTAATTAAATTAGGAAATATTGTTTTTGGTGTTTTCTGGAAACACTCCTGTTCCTGTGTTCTTGGAACTAAAGTGGGGTATGTAGCCAGGAGCTGGCTAATGCTGCCTGCATTGCCAGGAGATAGTGTGCAGTGTCACTGCTGTGGAACTGTTTTCTCCTAGCATTCAGCTGGACTCTGTCATATCTCATATCCTGAATATAGAGTAACTGAGTTTTATGAGGAAAGCAAAGCATCTTGGGACGTGTAGTCCATGGAGTCCAAGATTTGCATTCAGCTGGACTAGTTTGAACTACAAATACCAGCCAGCTCGGAGATAGAACAGGATGCTGGAAGAGGTGATAAAAGGCCTGTGGGTGGGATTCAGAATATTCAGAATTTGGGACGCACTACACCGGAAACAAAATTTTTTTACACCGGGTGAAGATATATTTCGCAGACTTGGAATAAAGAATCCACAAATGAAAGATATAATTAGAAGGGGGAAGATGAAATCTGCACAAGAATTGGAGATCAAATTCGGTGGTACACTACGTGAATGGGAACTTTTTCAATTAAATCATATAGTAAATGCATCACCACACCCATTCAGAGATGAAGAAAGACTAAATCGGATAGAAAAGCTCTGCATAACACCATGATATTAAAAGGAGGCATTTCGAAAATCCATGAAATCTTGGTGGATCTTGATGGAAAAGGAAGGCCCTCCTTTATAGAAAAGTGGGAAAAAGAACTGGAAATAAATTTGGAAGAGAAACAAGTCGAGAAAATGATTGCAGGTGGATACAACCAAGCATGGGACATGAACACCATTGAGATTGAGAACTACAAACTCCTGGCCAGGTGGTATATGACCCCAGAGAAACTCCATAGAATTAATCAAAACGCATCACCATTTTGCTGGAGAAATTGTGGACAAAAATTTACATATTTGGTGGGACTGCCCGAGAATTAGCACATTTTGGCAAGAAGTAATCAATTGTATAAAAGAAATAACGGGCGGGAAGATAGAAAACAACAGATTGATTTGTTTATTTCATGATGCCACCACTCTTAAAAAGCAATACATGGAAAAAGCAACGTGCAGGATGAAAAAATTCGTTTAGTTTAGTTTCGTTTCGATTCGTTATTTAACTTAATTCGTTTAGTTAAATTCGTTGCATTCATTACATTCGTTTTCGGAATTCGTTTCGTTACGTATTCGAATTCGAAAAAATTCGACCGCATTCTAAAAAATTCGACCGTATTTGAAAAAAACTATCAAATTCGAAAAAATTCTAACACATTCGAAAAAAACTGTCAAATTCGAAAAAATTCTACCACATTCGAAAAAAACTATCAAATTCGAAAAAATTCTACCACATTCGAAAAAAACTATCAAATTCGAAAAAATTCTACCACATTCGAAAAAAACTGTCAAATTCGAAAAAAATTCTACCACATTCGAAAAAAACTATCAAATTCGAAAAAATTCTACCACATTCGAAAAAAACTGTCAAATTCGAAAAAATTCTACCACATTCGAAAAAACTGTCAAATTCGAAAAAATTCTACCACATTCGAAAAAAACTGTCAAATTCGAAAAATTTCTACCACATTCGAAAAAAACTATAAAATTCGAAAAAAACAATAACTGAATTTGAAAAAGTAAACTATATATAACCATTTTGCGAAATTTGAAATTCGTATAGAATGAAATCGAATTCCAATAGAAAAGATTAGGATAGAATAGAAAGTATAAAAGAATAGCATAGAAAAACAATAGATCAGAATAGAAAAAAATATAATATATTGTATTCTAAGCTTTTCTATTTGAATTCGAATTCATTCTGTACCAAATTCCAATTTTGGAAGATGGTTAAATATATATATTATATTTTTTTTCTATTCTGTTCCATTGTTTTTCTATGCTATTCTTTTCTATTCTATTCTAAACTTTTCTATTCGAATTTGAATTAATTCTATGCGAAATTCGAATTTCGGAAGATGGCTTCTAAAATTAGAATTTCGTATAGAATGAATTCGAATTTGAATAGAAAAGATTAGAATAGAAATAGAATAGACTAGAAAAACAATAGAACAGAAGAGAATAAAATATAATATATATATATTTTTTTCTATTCTGTTTCATTGTTTTTCTATGCTATTCTTTTTTATTCTATTCTAAACTTTTCTATTCGAATTTGAATTCATTCTATACGAAATTCGAATTTCAGAAGATGGCTTCTGAAATTCGAATTTCGTATAGAATGAATTTGAAGTTGAATAGAAAAGAATAGACTAGAAAAACAATAGAACAGAACAGAATAAAATATAATATATATATTATATCTTATTCTATTCTGTTCTACTGTTTTTCTAGTCTATTCTTTCTACTCTATTTTAATCTTTTCTATTCAAATTAATTTTATACGTAATTCGAATTTTGGAAGATGGTTTTATATATATATATATATATATATATATATATATATATATATATATATATATATATATATATATATATAAAATATTTTTTCTATTCTGTTCTATTGTTTTTCTATTATTTTCTATTATATTCTGATCTTTTCTATTTGAATTCAAATTCATTCTATACAAAATTCGAATTTCAGAAAATAGTTATATAAAAATAGAATGAAATCAAATTCGAAAAGAATAGAATAGAAAAACAATAGAACAGAATAGAAAGAAATATTTTTTTTAAATATATATATATATATATATATATATATATATATATATATATATATATATATATATATAAATAAATAAATAAAATCATCTTCTGAAATTGGAATTTGGTACAGAATTAATTCGAATAGAAAAGATTAGAATAGAATATTTTATATTTTTTTCTATTCTGTTCTATTGTTTTTCTATGCTATTCTTTTATATTATTTTCTGTTCTATTCTAATCTTTTCTATTTGAATTCATTCTGTACCAAATTCCAATTTCGGAAGATGTGTGTGTATATATATATATATATATATATATATATATATATATATATATATATTTTTTTTTTTTCTATTCTGTTCTATTGTTTTTCTGTTCTAGTCTTTTCTATTCGAATTCGATTTCATTCTATTTCATTCTGTTTCTGTATAACCATTTTCGGAAATTCAAATTTCGTATAGAATGATTTCGCATTCAAATAGAAAAGATTAGAATAAAATAGAAAAGAATAGAAAAGAATAGAAAAACAATAGACCAGCATAGAAAAAAAATAAAAATAAAAAATATATATATAAATATATATACCGTATTTATCGGCATATAACACGCACTTTTTTCCCCTTAAAATCAGGGGAAAATCATGGGTGCGTGTTATACGCCGATCCCTTGCGATCCTGAGCTGACAGATCTTCAGAATCGCCGACCGCGATTTGAAAATGGCGCCGAAATACACAGAGCCGGTCCTCGGCTCTTCTCGGCCACTTTCGGCTTCACTCGAGCGCCGCCCGAACCTAGCCGAGTGTACTCGGCTAGGTTCGGATAGCTCCGCTCACAGTCACGCACATCCCGGGCGGGACTACGAGTGGAGCCGAAAGTGAACGAGAGCCGCCGAGAAGAGCCGAGGACCGGCTCTGTGTATTTTGGCGCCGGCGGCACCATTTTCAAATCGCGGTCGGCGATTTTGAAGCTCAGGATCGCAGGGGATCATAGGATTTTCAAACTGTGAGCTGCAAGGCTGCACTGGGGCAAGGCTGCACTGGGGCAAGGCTGCACTGGGATAAGGCTGCAATGGACACTGGGAAGGCTGCACTGACAAGGCTGCACTGACAAGGCTGCACTGACAAGGCTGCACTGACATGGCTCACTGAGGCAAGGCTGCACTGAGAAGGCTGCAATGATGGGCATTTAAATGTAAGTTTTTTTCCTTAAAATTCCCTCCTAAACTTGGGGTGCGTGTTATACGCCTGTGCGTGTTATACGCCGATAAATACGGTAATTTTTTTGTATTATTCTCTTCTATTGTTTTTTTATGCTTTTCTTTTCTATTATTTTATATTCTATAATAGTCTTTTCAATTCAAATTCATTCTATACGAAATTCGAATTTCGGAACATGGCTTCTGAAGTTTGAATTTCTTATAGAATGAATTCGAATTTGAATGGAAAAGATTAGAACAGAAAATAATAGAAAAGAATAGACTAGAAAAACAATAGAACAGAATAGAAGAAAATATAATATATATATATATATTATATATTATATTTTCTTCTATTCTGTTCTATTGTTTTTCTAGTCTATTCTTTTCTATTCTATTCTAATCTTTTATATTCAAATTTGATTTCGGTCTATATGAAATTCGAATTTTGGAAGATGTTTTATATATATATATATATATATATATATATATATATATAAAATTTTCTATTCTGTTTCATTGTTTTTCTATGCTATTCTTTTCTATTCTATTCTAAACTTTTCTATTCGAATTTGAATTCATTCTATACGAAATTCGAATTTCGGAAGATGGCTTCTGAAAGTGGAATTTCGTATAGAATGAATTCGAATTTGAATAGAAAAGATTAGAACAGAAAATAATAGACTAGACAAACAATAGAACAGAATAAAATATAATATATATAATTTTTTGTATTCTGTTCTATTGTTTTTCTAGTCTTTTCTCTTCTACTCTGTTCTAATCTTTTCTATTCAAATTCGAATTCATTTTATAAGAAATTCAAATTTCGGAAGATGGTTTTATATATATACATATATACATATATATATATTATACATATACACACACACACACACATATATATATATATATATATATATATATATATATATATATATATATATGTGTATATGTATAATATATATATATGTATATGTATAATATATATATATATATATATATATATATATATATATATATAAAACCATCTTCCGAAATTTGAATTTCTTATAAAATGAATTCGAATTTGAATAGAAAAGATTAGAATAGAGTAGAAGAGAAAAGACTAGAAAAACAATAGAACAGAATAGAATAAATTATATATATTATATTTTATTCTGTTCTGTTCTATTGTTTGTCTAGTCTATTATTTTCTATTCTAATCTTTTCTATTCAAATTCGAATTCATTCTATACGAAATTCCACTTTCAGAAGCCATCTTCCGAAATTCGAATTTCGTATAGAATGAATTCAAATTCGAATAGAAAAGTTTAGAATAGAATAGAAAAGAATAGCATAGAAAAACAATGAAACAGAATAGAAAATTATATATATATATATATATATATATATATATATATATATATATATATATATATATATATATAAAACATCTTCCAAAATTCGAATTTCATATAGACCGAAATCAAATTTGAATGTAAAAGATTAGAATAGAATAAAAAATAATAGAAAAGAATAGACTAGAAAAACAATAGAACAGAATAGAAGAAAATATAATATATAGAATGAATTTGAATTTGAATTGAAAATACTATTATAGAATATAAAATAATAGAAAAGAAAAAAAAAAAAATATATATATATATATATATATATATATATATATATATATATATACATATTCTATTGCTTTATTATTTTATATTCTACCTTATTGTTTTTTTTAGAAAAACGTTTTCTATTTTTTTTTAATTTGATTATGTTTTCGAATTCGATTCGAATATGTTTTCGAATATGTTTTCGAATTTGATTCGAATATGTTTTCGAATTCGATTCGATTATGTTTTCGAATTCAATTCGAATATGTTTTCGAATTCGATTCGAATATATTTTCGAATTCGTTCGTTTTTTTTCGGATTCGTTTAAATTCTTTACTTTTGTCATTCGGAAATTCGGATGCATCCGAATTTCCGAATAATGAAAAAATCGTCCGAATTTCGATTCGGAACGAGACGAAATGCACATGCCTAGTCAAAACTATTAAACGCCGCAAAAGGATTGATCCCAAAAAACTGGCTAAAAAGTGAAGGTCCTGACTTAAGGGAGTAAAAAAAAGGAATAACCCCTCAAGAGGTGGTGGGACTTTAAAGGCAACAAAGTAAGTAAAGTAGATTTTATTGATACAAATATACAAAAAATATACATAAAGAAAAATCTAATGCAATAACATTGAATAAACAAAGTAGTAAAATCAGGAATATACTGATGTAGAAACCGAATGTATATTCGTGTAGTCTTCCACCTGAGCCTACGCGTTTCGGGACTGCTCATAGAGTCCCTTCATCAAGGGCAACTTGCAGGGGGAGTTTACACTACATAACAAAATGTAAATTAACATAATTAGAAATCAAATGCATTATACATATTGCCTGCATCTAAAACCATTCTGTACAGTTTGACATCAAAGAACAGAAAAAACAAACAAATACATTGTATAAAGAAAATAAAACACATACCCAAGTATGTTCAGGAAAAAAGGCTAGCTGTCAGAGTCTCGGGGATAGGTACGCAAAGGACGCCACAAGAATCCAAAAAGGACACGGGCGTATATCTGGTCCCGCCTTATCCACACTGGTCCCAATGTGTCACCCCAGGAGAAGAAACTCAAGGGGGACAACGCTATCCCGTAGGGGTCCAAAAAGCAGAGAACCAAGAGGGGATTGTCTGAAACATAGAAAAAAGCCAAATAGGCTGATGTTCCTTCTGCACATGAAAAAACAACCATGGTTAGAAATTGTCGCCGCATGGACGCAGAACACGGTGTTTGACTTAAGGGAGTGGTTTAGACAAGTAGATTACTACTGCAAAATGGAATTATTAAGCTGTAAGGATAAAGGACGATTAAATCAATTAAAAAAAAATATCTGGAGTGAGTGGGAAAAATGTAAAACCTCGGACAGCTACTGGCAGAAGATGTTGGAAGGAATAGGGCCTTAAGACGAGATAACATCTGGGAGAGGAAGGAATAATTTATTGGTGAGTTAGAGGAGGTGGGTGGAAATTAGTGAGGGGGGGAGTTGGTGGGGAGACCAGAATAAGCTCTTCTCTTTTATAAGCTCTTCATACAAATAAAAGAAGTTTATTTATTTTTTTATTTTTTGCTTTGTAAGATACCACAATGATGTGAATTTGAGAAGAGACATAGTTTGAACGTCAAGCTGAAATAAGTCTCTCAAGAGCGATCACTGAAGTGGAGAAAGAAAAAAAGAAGAAAAGAAAAAAAAAAAAAAAAGAGGAAAAAAAAAAAAAGGCCTGTGGGTGGGGGCGGGATTTCTCTTTTGGGACCCCGGCCTGGAAGCTGCTAGTAAGTGACTCTGCCTTGGTGTGTGCTGTGGCCAAGTCGTGGCCTGTGCTGTAGAGAGAGAGTCATCGCGTGCGGGTGCAGGAGCATCAATTGCCAGCCACCTCTGTCCAACCAGCGCCAACCTGGAGGTCGCTCTTCGCATGTCCACACCAGATCCAGCCAGGCTGAAGTGCAGTGTGTCTCCGGACTGCTGTACCCTTTGAGCAGGGTTTCACCAAGGTCTATCATTGAGGCCCTTGTCACTTACATTACCGAGTCGTTGGGACTGGTGAGTGGGCATTTGCCCATTCTTCTACCACAGAGACACTGCATTCAGACATCACTGTTTATTCCTTTGCTTAAGCCTGTAGGACCTGGTGCTACACTGACACTTTGTAAAGCAACCCCAGTGCTCCTTTTTCCACAGGACATAATAAATACCCTTTGCTACACATTGCCAGTTAAGGTGTCACCAGGCTACTTCACCTTCGCCCAATAACCAGGATATCTCAAGTACTCCATTAAAAATAGCTAGCTGAAGACCAAAGGCTTCTTTCTTCTTTGAGCGACTACAACCTATCCTCCTCCCCACTAAGGGACTGTTCAGTTAGTAACATAAGTACAAGTACCTACACCCAGGACTTTAAGTATTCAAGAGTTAATAATCCTATTAATGTAAGGACATTGTTAAATTTGGCCTGTGGTGTTGAGGCACAGGGGGAGTGGTTTGACACAAGAGCGGTCACCCCTCTACCCTCCTCCTGCCTGTTCACATAGGTTTCTGCTGAGTAGAGTGTAGCTTAAAGAAATCGTTATATTCTACAGTTAGTATTGCTTTGCTTCTGTGTCACTGTTTTATATCATTGCTATTATTGTTTTCTTTCTACTGTGAAACTTCCTCAGGGGTCAAGTTTAAACCACTGGGAATTTATTTTCATAGCTTTTCAGTTAACATTATTCAAATTTTGCAACTAAATCGTGTTTCTTTAACTCTTTGATTATCATTGAAAATGTCTGAACCCAGAGTGTCAGGTGTCAGGGGACTTGCATGGGGGGGCAACCAGTGGGGTACAGATTCATCAAGTGACTCTCATGGGGGTCTGGTATACCCCTCATGGGATGCTTAAGCAAGTCATGTGACGAGTCCAGGGCTGAGGAGAGAATGGACTGACTGGGGTCAAGAGCATGGAAGTCGATTGGAACTGACCACGGTGTTGAGAGTGCCCAGAGTTGGATGGACTGAAAGGGAAGTGCGCCAGCTGATAAGGAAGGTTGTCTCAGAACAAGGGACCTACCCTGTGGATATGAGACCTGAGCATGAAGAAGACTGCACTTATGTCCTGATAGAGTGGCGAGAGAGTATCCCAGCTGGGTTTCAATAGAATGCTGTGAGTTTGGCTGAGGGGCTGGAGGCGCAAGTGATACCATTACTGCTAGCAGGCGACCCAGATGAAGATTGTTCACAGCTTCAGTCAGTGAGTCCAGTCTCTGAAGGAGGCAGACACCCCTGCCATGGGAATGCCACCAGCTTATTTCTATATTGGCATGAGCAGATTGGTCAAAAACTTGATAAAGAGCAGTACCATCTCAGCCCATCAGGGGTATAGGAATTTGCAGTTCTTCTCCAGTTGCATACCCACCCAGTTGGGGAAGAAGTGTTTGAGAGCTGGATGGATCAAGCTATGCAAGCAGTAGAAGAGTGGAATGTGTCAGAGGCGGTGAAGAGACGGAGGATAAGTGAGAGTCTCAGAAGCCTAGCAGCAGATGCTACCTGAATTCTGAGGATGGGAAACCCAGACTGCGTGGCAATTGACTACATCGAGGCCCTGTGTGCTGTTTATGGAAGAATAGAGAAGCTACCTGACCTGATGTGTATGTTCGAGTACACCCACCAGTGCAGAGGGGAAAGACTGTCTGACTATGTTGTCAGAGTGGATCGAATTCTGCATCAGATCATTCTGAAGAAGGCAATTGGTCTTCAAGAATCTGATAAAGTCAGGCTTGAAAGGATTCTACGGGGGGCTAGACCCAATCATCCAATTGTGCTATGGCTGTTGCTAAAAGGAACGCAGGTGGCCCCAACCTACCCAGAACTCATGAAGCTGGTCAGAGAAGAAGAAGCTTGGTTGGATGAGAACAATCAATGGTCATGGGAGGTGACAAAGGCTTCCTCCAAAATGGAGAAAGTATCGGCCCAACCAGTTCAAGTGGAAAATGGTGGACGTGATGAGGAGTCAGAGTGGGGGGAGTGCTCTAGGACCCCCATTGCGCAGCCTATCCCTGAGGCCACTACCTGTTAAGCTGCTTACACAGGTAGCCCAAGCTCAAGATCTAATGCAGCAGACCCTGCTGCATGTGATGGAGGCCCAAGCCAAAGCTTAGACAGGGAAAACTGATTCCAGAAGGTGTTTCCAGTGTGGGGAACCTGGATATTTCAGACTGCAGTGCCCCCAAAAGGAAAGGGAACCAGAGCTTATCTTGGAACTGTTGAAAGTGTTGCAGAAGCTTCTGCTGAGTCAGAAGGCAGGAAATTTCAAGGGGTCTTGTTGAAGGAGCCAGCTGAGAGCCCCAAGGAAGAACAGAGCTCCAACAATAGAGGCACAGAGAAGGCTGTGAGGAAACGCCAGAAGAAAAGTCCAGGGCCAACCGCTCCATCATCTCTACAACCAAGTAACCCGTCATCGGGGTTGGGGAAACAGGCACAGGGAGCCAATGTCTAACCACCGCCCAAGGCCATTGTTAGGTCCTCTCAGTGAAGAGCTAGGAAAGACCACAGAAAACCATCTCCCAGGAAAGGCTCAGGAAGTTTACCAGAGAGGTTAGTGGGACCATCCCCAATTGTGTCTGTGTAGGTAGAGGGCATCTACAACAAAGCACTGTTAGATACACGGGCACAGGTCACGCTACTGTACAGAGATTTTTATGACCAATATCTAAAGCACATCTCCCTGTACAAACTTTAAGAACTGGAGATCTGGGGAATTGGAACTGACAAATTTCCATACAATAGGGAATAGGATATATACAATATATCCCCATCAAGATCACATTTGGGCCAGCAGCCACTGGGAAAGTGGAGACATTTGACACACTAGCAGTAGGGTGCCCTAGGCCCCTGGGTGCTGTACAGAATTCCATGCTGATCGGGATGAATACCGACTTGGTGTGGAGACTATTAGCCTCAGTGATCCAAGAAGATGGTTCACTGTTTAACGGGATCCACCCCTAGTTGCACCAGGCTTGTTAACAGGTGGCTAAAGAACAGAGCGCCCCTGACTGTTGAAGCTGGTGTTGCAGTCTGGAGAGATTGCTTGTCTGAAGGCTACCATCAAGCTGACCTGGGACCAACCAGGCCCTTTGTTGTGCTGGAGACAGATGCGCAAGCAGAAGCTGCTGGGATAGAGATGGTCCCTGAATTGGTTCACACTAATGCCCCGTACACACGGTCGGATTTTCCGATGGAAAATGTCCGATCGGAGCGTGTTGTCGGAAATTCCGACCGTGTGTGGGCTCCATCTGACATTTTCCATCGGATTTTCCGACACACAAAGTTGGAGAGCAGGAGATAAAATTTTCCGACAACAAAATCCATTGTCGGAAATTCCGATCGTGTGTACACAAATCCGACAGACAAAGTGCCAGGCATGCTCAGAATAAATAAAGAGATGAAAGCTATTGGCCACTGCCCTGTTTATAGTCCCGACGTACGTGTTTTACGTCACCGCGTTCAGAACGATCGGATTTTCCGACAACTTTGTGTGACCGTGTGTATGCAAGACAAGTTTGAGCCAACATCCGTCGGAAAAAATCCTAGGATTTTGTTGTCTGAATGTCCGAACAAAGTCCGACCGTGTGTACGGGGCATAAGTCTCTGTCCCGGAAAGGCAAGAAGGTGCCAATCAGGCTCCATAACAGATCACCCAGCCACATCAGGGGCACGCATGTTAGTGGGACAAGTGAGTGCGGCTGTCCCTGTGCCGCCTGTGGAAGTTGTCAGAGAGTGCCAGCGGCTGCAGAGAGAAATTCAGTCTTGTACCGAGGCGTTGCCTCCTGAGTGGCAGAAAAGGATGAGGCTCCAATTGTCCAGGTGGGGGAGTATCTTCTCTAAAAACTACTTTGATGTAGGGTGTGCAAACGCCAAACATAGAATTTGGCTGCAGGAAGACAAACCCTTTCGGGAGCGGGCTTGGAGGATACCACTCATCTACCTTTATCTTGTTTCTTTGCTGTTTTTGGGGGGATTTCTCCATTCTTTTGTTTTAGCTTTCTTTCAGGCAGCAGTTAGAACTTTTTCTTTGTAGCCTCTTCTTTTTAACCTACCCATCAATTCCTTTGCCTCCTTAACCACTTCACCCCCGGACCATTTGGATGGCCAAAGACCAGAGCACTGCGTCGCTTTAACTGACAATTGCGCGGTTGTGCGACGTGGCTCCCAAACAAAATTGACGTCCTTTTTTTCCCACAAATAGAGCTTTCTTTTGGTGGTATTTGATCACCTCTGCGGTTTTTTTTTTGGGGGCTATAAACAAAAAATAGCAACAATTTTGGACAAAACGCATTATTTTTTACTTTTTTGCTATAATAAATATTCCCAAAAAATATATAAAAATATATATTTTTTCCTCAGTTTAGGCTGATACGTATTCTTCTACATATTTTTGGTAAAAAAAATCACAATAAGTGTTTGTTGATTGGTTTGCGCAATAGTTATAACGTCTACAAAATAGGGGATAGTTTTATGGCATTTTTATTGATATATTTTTTTTTTTACTAGTAATAGCGGTGATCAGCGATTTTTATCATGACTGCGACATTATGGCGGACACATCAGATAATTTTGACACATTTTTGGGACCATTGGCAATACAGAGATCAATGCTAAAAAATTGCATTGATTACTGTAAAAATGTCACTGCAGTGAAGGGGTTAACCACTAGGTGGCGCTGTAGGGGTTAAGTGTGTGCTAGGGAGTGAGTAAAACTGTGGGGGGGATGGGCTGTGTGTGACATGTCACTGACCACTGCTCTTGATTACAGGGAGCGGTGATCAGTGACAGTGTCATTAGGCAGAACGTGAGACGATCGCGGGTATCGAGTCCGCAAGCCGCCTCTTAAAAGGCAACGTACAGGTACGTTAATCTGCCTGTACGTGCCCTTCTGCCGCAGTATATCTGTGTGAGGCAGTCGGGAAGCGGTTAAACATTTACAGTTATACTTACAATTTCACTGGGTGCAGAGGTATTCTTCATATGGGATACTACTGAGGAGGGGCTTTGGATGGCCTCTTGTCTCCAAAATAGTACTCCCTGCTTGTTTTTAGGGACAGTTTCCACCATGAATCATACAGGATTGCGCTGTGCGTTCCTGTGAGATTCACATGCGTTCCGAGTGCAATGCGATTTCAGCCCATTCATTTGGGCTGAAAGTTGTATCTAGCAACCTTATTGCTTGGTACTATTGTACCTTGCGATTTGGTGCAGGCAAACACACTGCGTTTGCCACTTGCATTTGGGGTGTGGATTTTGAACGCGGTGTGGGAAACGTGCACAGAGCGTGGGTTTCCCGTACTGCATTCTGGTGTGAACTGGCACTTACAGTGTAAGGTTATGTATAATTCGCTTTTTTTATACTTAGTTGATGTTGGTTCAGGTCATATGTAAATTTCAGATTATAATCATTTTTGTTAAGTCTTGCTGAAATGGATTAGTAAAGAATAACAGAAGAGCTAAAAAACTTCTACTAGAGAAAATTCCTTTAGGCTGGATCTTTATATAATCTATTGTCTGTTCTAGGTCTGACATATTGACAAGGACATCTTTTTCTCTTTTCAATAGTTTTTGTTTTCCAAGAGAGCACACACACACACCCTGCCATTATACAAGTACAACCAGGTTTGAACCAAATTAGCCCATAGATTACAGAAGTATAAAAACAAGTAGAAGGCAATGGACTAGTGACTAATATTGCCTATGCTATTCTGCATGGTTTTGTGTGTTTTAGACACATATTGTTTTACTTTTTTATCCATACATTTAGTGTAGAGATTTTCTTTGTTGGAGATGCATTGAGTTTTTTGTGCTCTTCGTTTGTTTCAATGGGCAACGTGCACTAAAGCTGGCCATAGATGGCTAGAATTTCGAATGAAAATTCTTAGGAAAAGTATTTGCAAATTCTCAAACCATTTGAATGTTATTTTAATGATTTTTTTTGGTTTTAACTATTGTTTTTGCAACAAATGGACATATCAAATGAAAACCATATACACTGTTAGAAATGTGTTTGTTTGAGAAAAAAAATTCCATCCTGCTGCTTCAAATTTTCTAGTCACTGGGGTCGAAAACGGATATCAGTTTGACCCGACTAATGAGTAGAAAAACAAACAAACTTTTTTAGGACATTCTTTTCCTAAGAATTTTCTTTGGAAATTGTACTCATTTATAGCCAGCTTAACACACAACTACTGTATGCTACAAATCATATATTTTACAGCTTTACTAAAGCTTACCATAAATGGGTAGCCAGGTGCTGGCAAAAAGGCCCCTTTAAGGAAAACAACACAAAGATGGATTTCACAGAACTGTTATTGTAGGGCAACAAGTCCCAACATGCCCGCTCGCTATGTGCTTTTTGACTCTTTATGCCCTCTCTCTGATTGGTCGACATTAGACTGAAAGTATGAGATATTGTTAAGTAAAGGACTATGGGAGGTGTGGTTTCACTATGTACTGGTGGCACTAGATTACAGTAGAGAGGCAACTACAGTACCCAGAAAACTATGCAGCCAGAGATTAGGAGTCTAGCAGAGCTGAGTGAACTGCTCTGGGAGTCTCTGGGTACTTAGCACCAGACCATGGAAGGAAGCAAAAGCCCAGGCTAGGGTGCTGAGACCTCCAAACATTCGCTTCCAGCGCAGCCTAAATTGCAGCACCCCAGAGTTTTAGTGCAGGTTTGTCTGACTTCTTCTGCATCTCCAGCATTACAGTATGGGCTTGCTGGTCTTCTTCTGCATCTCCAGCATCGCAGTGTGAGTTCACTGGTTATCAAGCTATCGATCCATGAGGGGCCCCTCTGCCACCGGTATCAACGACTAAAGCACAGGATAGGTAAGAGGGCTGTCACATCTATTACACACACTGTACAACGGGGATTGAGATTTCAGCCCAACACAGCCTTATCCTCCTGTTCCCTAGGCATTGTTCTGCATCGTCTACCGATAGGCCCTGGCACATCATCCCCTCCCTAGGATTAGGATTATTATTACTTTCCCCTAAACGTCTTCCATTCTTTGCTATTGTTTGTGTTCTCCTGCAAAGTATTTTCATCAAAAGCCTCTTCAATAGTTAGTCTTCTTGAACTGAGAGCAGACAGAAACCACCAAGCATCATTATTTGTGCACCACCGTAAGGGCCCCAACAAAGCTGGCGGAGATAACCATTCTGGGACCATTCGATTCTATCTCACCATATTTACATAGTCTCCATCATTTGTTTTCTTTTCCCCCCTTGGGATTGCCGTATTTCTTTTACAGTAAAAGTCCTGCAGCAGACTTGGACCTAGCATGGTCATGTCAAGGTCAAAGGCAGTAGACCAACTAATTGGGGAAAGGAACCAGTTTCTAGGGGTTCTCCGGCAAGTGTCTCCTTTTTAGATGTACAACATGGATCAAAATTTATCCGGTTCAGAAGGGACCGACCAAATTTCAACCTGGTTGTACAGAAGTCGATCTACTGATTTTTAAGTCAACATGCAGTAACAGAGTTCCTAACTGCTTCCCATGCTATCCAAAACAATAAAAACGTTTTGATTGGAATCTTACATTCTGAATTTTTTTCTTGTGTTGACACTTAATTTAATGAAAAAGAGGAACCTTAACTCTGGAAGCTGTGCCTCAAAAATGACAGGACAAGGGCAAAGGAGTATTCATCAGCATTGCCTCTGTATCAATACTTGCATTTTCTAAGAGCCTCATGTGCACTAGAGTTTAGTGAATTTGTTTTGCAGGGTCTAGACAGGCTTGAAGATCCTGCTAAACTACTTCTTTGTTTTTGTCTGTACGCATAAAAGCTTCTAATAGTTCTTTGAAAAAGGGGTAAAAAAGTAAGGTGTGTCCTATTTAAACTTTAACCTCGTTTTCCCATAATGCCACTTAGAAAGTTTACAGAACTTAGGTTTGAGTTTAGAGATTTGTTTTTCCAGCGTCACCCCACGTCTTGTAAGTATGGTCCCTTTTATTGCTGTGTCTGTTTGTGCTAGATTATTGAATACTCCTTGCTCAGTATGGCTGTTTGCCCAGGGTCTGCAGACTAGAAAGCCTCTCTCCTCCACAAAACCACCAATGCTCTTATCTAGGATATGAAATACCAACATGCTTGTGATAATGGAAATGTATCTTAACCTGTCAGATTTAATCACACATATCCATTGAAATAATGACACCAGGACAGACGTTTAGGTAGTATGAAACTTTTATTATCTAGTCCCATTAAAAAAAAAAAAAGTATTTTTAGAGGTTTCTATGGAGAAGCTGTCATAGCTGATCCTTTTGCCCCGTACACACGATCAGACTTTCCGACAACAAAACCGTAAATTTTTGTTTGAAGGATGTTGGCTCCAACTTGTCTTGCATACACACAGTCACACAAATGTTGGCCAACAATTACGAACGTGGGAATGTGGTGACATACAAGACGTATGACAAGCCGAGAAAAAAGAAGTTCAATAGCCAGTACGGATCCTTCTGCTTGATTCCGAGCATGCGTGAACTTTTGTGCGTCGGACTTGTGTTCTGTTGGCAGAAAATTTGAGAACATGCTAGCCAACATTCGTTGGCGGAAAGTCCAACAACAAATGTTCGATGGAGCATACACACGGTCGGACTTTCAACCAACAAGCTCACATCCAACATTTGTTGTCGGAAAATCCGATCGTGTGTATGGGGCATAAGAATTCGTAGACAGTCTCACAGTGTCTTTGTCCCCAAGAAGATTCAACTATACTTCATTAACATACAATGCAGGAGGGCAGTTTCTAAATTTTTTACCCTTTGTTAGGACAGACAGTGTTCAAATGTAGTTTACAAATAATAATGAAGAACTGGGAACACATTAAAGACAGGGTAAAGCGCAGGTAAACTGAGCAGTATTTCCTTATCGTTAAATGGTTTGAGGTCCCTCACGGCTTCTTCCAGGTACTGAGCTGCAGCCATTTTCATTGACCGACATGAGATTACATCACTCCTGCGCATGCACAGTCATTCCAGCACATAGGTAAAATGAGCTGTGTTTATCCAGCTTGGTGTACATTCCAAAGAAGACTGCAGTCAGGCTGGTAGGCTTCTTTTATTGCAGAAGAGACATTGCATGCTTTCTTCTGCAACAAACAGCCTGCCTGCTCACAGTTTTTGAAAGCGAGACTTTAGTTCCACTTTAACCACTTGAAGACCAGGCCTTTTCTGGCACTTTTTGTTTACAAGTTTAAAATCAGTATTTTTTGCTAGAAAATTACTTATAACGCCCAAACAGAGACCCTAGGAAATAATTTTTCAAATGCAATTTTTTGGGAAAAAATATACTTTAATTTAAAAAAAAAAAAAAGCTATATATCCCATTTTTTTTGTATAATATGAAAGATGTTACGCCAAGTAAATAGATACCTAACATGTCATGCTTTAAAACTGCGCACGCTCGTGGAATGGCGACAAACTATGGTGTTTAGAGTTACAGAGGAGGTCTAGCACTAGAATTATTGCTCTCGCTCTAACGTTTGCGGCGATACCTCACATGTGTGGTGTGAACACCATTTGTTTTTTTCTTATTTATTTTATTTTTTATTTTTACACTGTCCTTTAAAAAAAAAATTGAAATCACTTTTATTCCTATTACAAGGAATGTAAACATCCCTTGTATTGGAAATAAGAATGACAGGTCCTCCTTATGGAGAGCTCTGGGATCAAAAAGACCCCAAATCTCTTTCTTTTTTTTTTAACAAAGGTCCAAACCTCTCCTTTACCTTTAAAAGCAAAATATCTAAAAAAAATTTAAAAAATAAAATGATTTTGATCTTTTTCTTTAAAAAAATAATTGTTTACTTCCACCCTGGACCGGAAGTGATGTCACAACGTTGCTCCAGTCCTCCAAGGCTATAGAGGCGATCAAAGACGATCTAGTCTTTTATCGCCTCTGTGACCAACTGGCAGCAACGTCAGATCATATCTCCGGTGTGCCTCTGGAAATGGTAAGCCAGAGAAACACGTCACCTCCTGCCGCTTCGGAAAGCAATGAGCTACTTAGATCAGTTTCATGAGAAAGACACCCACCGGCAAAAAAAAAAAAAAAGGTACCGGAGTTATGGTTGATAGCTTCAGCCATAACCCCGGTAAACCACTTGCAAACCGCAAAGTATATATACATATTGTGGTCGGCAAGTGGTTAATTATGTTAAATGTGATTCCACATCCCACTCCTAAACATTACTATGCAGAGAGTGCATGTAAGGATTTTTAGGCAAGTAAAATGCACCTTAAAAGGTAATAATCAATTTTTAAATATTGTTTTAAGTTATACTATGTTACTGGGAGCTTATAACTAATGCAGTGCCTTGAAATAGTATTCACACCCCTTGAAATTTTCCACATTTTGTCATGTTACAACCAAGAACATAAATGTATTTTATTGGGATTTTATGTGATAGACCAACACAAAGTGGCACATTTAGAGAGTGACATTTTTGCCCATTATTCCTTGCAAATAGCTCAAGATTGAGCTCAAGCTCAAAATAGTCAGATTGGATGAAGAGTGTCTGTGAACAGCAATTTTCAAGTCTTGCCACAGATTCTCAATTAGATTTAAGTCTGGACTTTGATTGGGCCATTCTAACACATGAATATGCTTTGAACTAAACCATTACACTGTAGCTCTGGCTGTATGTTTAGGGTCGTTGTCCTGCTGGAAGGTGAACCTCTGCCCCAGTCTCAAGTCTTTTTCAGACTCTAACAGGTTATCTTTTAAGAGTGCCCTGTATTTGGCTCCATCCATCGTCCCATCAACTCTGACAAGCTCCCCTGTCCCTACTGAAGAAAAGCATCCCAACAACATGATGCCGCCACCACCATGTTTCACGGTGGGGATGGTGTGTTCAGGGTGATGTGTTCGTTTTCCGCCACACATGGCATTTTGCTTTTAGGCCAAAAAGTTCAATTTTGGTTTCATCTGACCAGAATACCTTCTTCCATATGTTTGCTATGTCCCCCATGTGGCTTCTCGCAAACTGTAAAGGGGTTTTCTCATGGCTTTCTTTCAACAATGGCTTTCGTCTTGCCACTCTTCCATAAAGGCCAGATTTGTGGAGTGCACGACTCCTAGTTGTCCTGTGGACAGACTTTCCCACCTGAACTGTGGATCTCTGCAGCTCCTCCAGAGTCGCCATGAGCCTCTAGGCTGCTTCTCTGATTAATGCTCTCCTTGCCCGGCCTGTCAGTTTAGGAGGATGGCAATGTCTTGGTATGTTTGCAGTTGCGCCATACTCTTTCCATTTTTGGATAATGGATTGAGCAGTGCTTCGTGAGATGTTCAAAACTTTTTTTTTTTATAACCTAACCCTGCATTAAACTTCTGCACAACTTTATCCCTGACCTGTCTGGTGTGTTCCTTGGCCTTCATGATGCTGTTTGTTCACTAAGGTTCTCTAACAAACCTCTGAGGGCTTCACAGAACAGCTGTATTTATACTGAGATTAAATTACACACAGGTGGACTCTACTTGTTAGGTGACTTTTGAAGGCAATTGGTACCACTAGATTTTAATTAGGGGTATCAGAGTAAAGAGGCTGAATACAAATGCACGCCACACTTTTCAGATATTTATTTGTAAAAAAAGTTTTAAAATATTTATCATTTCCCTTCCACTTCACAATTACGTGCAATTTTGTCTTGGTCTATCACATACAATCACAATAAAATACATTTATGTTTTTGGTTGTCACATAAAATTCCAATAAAATACATTTATGTTTTTGGTTGTAACATGACAAAATGTGGAAAATTTCAAGTTGTGTGAATACTTTTTCAAAGCACTGTATATAGTAAATGTTATCCCAGTTTGGTTGCAAAAGTGGTAATACACTTTAAAGTGACCTGGTGCAGATCAGGTGCAGTTGACCATGCATTTAATATAAGAATGGTATCACAGCATGTTTAGCCTAATGCATTGGGTACCAAGCATTGCAATGACTTTAGTTAAACATGAGTTTTATTTTTCATTACTGCAACACACTAGTGTGAGTGGGCTCCAAAGACATGCTTACTGAATTTACACTATATTTCACCTTGAAGCCTGTAACCATTATGAACCAAAAACAGAGACAAATGTACAAAGTAAATTATGTGTTTCAGGCTGCACCTGCATGAATGTTCTAAATACTTAAATACATTGGAATTGAATTGTTAAGCCAGGAATGTTTACATCTGATTTATAACAGAATATGTGTTACCACTGCTTTGTGTCAGCCTAATCTACATTGTGATCTGGAATCTCTCCTCCAAGTAAGAGATGTTACATTCTCTGTCTTCTAGATAATAACTTATTGGGACTTATTCATACCAGTCCATTTTGGAATTTTGGGGTAGTGAACACATGTAAAGCAAAGCTTCTTTTTCACTTTTAGATTCAGTGGGGAATGGTTAGAACCTTGAGCTTGTTTGGACTTTGGGGAGATTTTTCAATATTTTCTGTGGGACATCCATCCAATAGACAGGAAGTCAGGGAAGATCTCCCTAGTGGGAGCACAGACAGCAGTAAAACTCAACATAACCTTATACTATGTCCAAAACAAAAAAGGGTTTTGGCTGGAGTTAGGCATTAACCCATTCCCATGAGTATATGCACATACAGTATATGACTTCTGTGTGACTGCATATGTGCGTACCTGTGTTTGGGGACTCCCATTCTGGAAGCAGCCCTGAGTCAGCAACTGTGGAACAGTCTCTCAAAAAAGAGGTCAAGCAGTATCATTCTCTCTAGTTCTCTCTTTCTCAGGCCTCTGTCCCTGTGTACATGGATGCTTCCTCCCAGTACCACCCAGACCCTGTACTGTGAGCCTCCAGGCCAGATCCCCAGCAGACTTTCCCCGACTGTTTTCCCAGCTTCAGTAATAGGTCCCCCAGCTCTCCCTGAGCTGGGAACTCAGTGAACCTCCTGTGGTCTTCAGTTAAGTAGCCCAGGAGGGCCGACAGTCCCCCCAGGCTGGATCTCTGTCCACCAGGACAAGGACCCTGCTGTTCTAGGCCCACACTATTTATGCAAACCTCAGTCCCCTGCTGGTCACTTTCTTGACCAGGGATTGGCTAAGGTTGCATGAATAATCAGCCCAGAGTCTGCCTCTTCCAACCCACTATGTTCCATAACTTACCAGTATACACGGGGAAGTAGTTGAGCCTGCAACAAGCAGAACCCAGAACAGCCAAAAGCAATCAAAACTTGCTCCATTGTCTACAGAGAAGCCACAAAACTATATTCAACTAGTCCTAGTAGCAATATAACTAAGAGTGCTACATGAAAAATGTACACCTCAACTCAACCACCCACCACCCTGTGCTAGGTACCCTCTTATACCCTACCTATACTAACCTCTACTCTTGCTCCAATCCCCACCACTGCTCTTTAAAGGAGTTGTAAAGGCAAACATTTTTTATCTTAATGCATTCTATGCATTAAAGTGGGGTTCCCATTTAAAAAAAAATAAATAAAAGTCAGCAGCTACAAATACTGCAGCTGCTGACTTTTAATCGGACACTTACCTGTCCCAGGGTCCAGCGATGTGGAGGATCGAAGCCCCGCTCAGCCCCCCCCCTCCGCTCGGCGGTGCCGGCATTTTAACTGTGGGCGCCCGGCTGTGGGTTCACAGCCGGGCACCCACTACGCATGCGCGAGCCGCGCCGCGTGCTGTCACTGGACCTGTAATCATCTGGGACCGGTCACGTGTCCCAGATGATTGACAAGAGGGAGGGTGGAGAGGCGATCTCCCTTCCTGCGCTGAGGGAAGTGATGTCACCAGCCCAGGCACCGAAGGTGGCAGACTACGAGGGACCCCCCAGCAACAGCCATTTAGAGGTGAGTAAAAAAAAAAAATTTCTCCAAATGTTTTTTTTTTTAATTGTTTTTTTAAGCACATTACTAATTTTTTTTTTTTTTTGGGGTGGAACTCCACTTTAAGATAAAAAACCATCTGTGTGTAGCAGCCACCCCAGCACCCCCTAATTACTTACCTGAGCCCCATCTCTCTCCAGTGATGTCCAGGAGTGTCTTAGTCGTCCAGGACTCTCCTCCTGATTGGCTGAGACACAGCAGCGGCGCCATTGGCTCCCGCTGCTTTCAATCAAAGTCAGTTAGCCAATCAGGGGAGAGAGGGGGGCTGGGCTCCGTGTCTAAATAGACACAGGGAGCTGTGACTCAGCTTGGGTGCCCCCATAGCAAGCTGCTTGCTGTGGGGGCACTTGACAGGAGGGAGGGGCCAGGAGCAGCAAAGAGGGACCCGAGAAGAGGAGGATCTGGGCTGCTCTGTACATATCCACTTCACAGAGCGGGTAAGTGTAACATGTTTGTTATTTAAAAGCAAACAAAAAAAATAGACTTTACAATCACTTTAAAGCGGAGCTCCACCCAAAAAATTGAACTCCCGCTTTTCGGATTCCTCTCCCCCTCCGGTGTCACATTTGGCACCTTTCAGGGGGAGGGGAGCAGATAACTGTCTAATACAGGTATTTGCTCCCACTTCCGGCGAAAGATCGCTGCAGAATCCGCTGTGATCTACGCCATGTCCAGCCCCTCCTCTGCCCCACCCCCCGCTGTCTTCTGGGAGACACAAAGGCCCCAGAAAACAGCAGGGACCACTCAGAACATGCAGCACGACTCGTGCATGCGCAGTAGGGAACCAGGCTGTGAAGCCGCAAGGCTTCACTTCCTGATTCCCTTACTGAAGTTGCCGGTGCCTGCACTTGGGCGCCAAGGGACAGGTCGGCTTCGGGTGAGGACATTGTGGGCGCCCTGGACAGGTAAGTGTCCTTGTTTTAAAAGTCAGCAACTGCAGTATTTGTAGCTTCTGACTTTAATTTTTTTTTTTTTTTTCGGCGGAGCTCTGCTTTAGGTATCCCAGTGCACCATATCCATGTCACAGTCCTCTTCACAGTGCATTGAGATCTCAGTGGCCCACTGACAGTGTGCAGTACTAGGTATTGTAGACAATTACCTGTGTCTTTGTGGGGGGCGACAGTGGGGATCTGAGAGGTGGGGGAACAGGGGGTACAGGTAAATATTGGCAATGCAAATAACTAGTACATAATGAGTGGGGGAGTTTTGGGGGGTTTACTTTCCTGGCACTTTAACTGCAGTTTACGTGTTTTGGGCATTTTCAAAAACATTCTATATAAAATAGTCCCTATTTGTTTTTGTTTTCTCACATCGGATAGAACAGAGAATGTTTAAAACCCTGTCATGTTATTCTTATTTGCTGGCAGGAACTCCTTTCTGTCTCAAGGCACAATAGGCAGTGAAGGGGAAAATGCACCAAAGTGGGTGGAAGTTGTCCTTTAGATGGTTGTCGCCAGAACAGGTATCCTTGTTGAAAGTGTCCCCTCACTTCCTGTTCTTGTAACAACCACAACATTTTGAATTCCCCATCATTTCTGTCCCAATGACAATGGTCTCTAAGGCAAATAGAAAGAGAAAACCTCCCAAGTGGACACCAGCAGAAATAAAACATCTGACAGAGGTGCAACCCTTTTACACTTTATCGACCAAAAAAGTTTTAACTATGGACATACTTTTAGGTGAACCTGTGTTTTGGTAAAAAATAATACTATATAAACAGGGCTAGCTTTACCATTAGGCAAAGCAGACCTGTGCCTATGGGTGACAAAGACAAAGGGGAATCTTTCTCATTGTGGTCTACAGCCACTATAGCATATTAACATATTTACACATTGAAAAATAATATTTTTCTTTTAAGAGGAGATTCTATTTGAGGAGGCATTTGGTGCCAAAGGTTCATGGAAATCCAGCCCTAACTAAAAAAGGGAGGTAGTAAAGGACCTAATTACCTCTCTAAAAATACTGCGGTTTGCTCTACCTCTGGAAGATGGTCATGTGATCCCAATTTGAGTAAATACTAAGAGATCCCAGCTTGAATTTAGTTATTGAATGTTAACAATTTGCTGTAAGCCCTTTAAAATGTGTGTTTTAATAATGTATTAAAGCTTTTTTTTTTTTTTTATAGAACAAAAGGCAGAAAGCTGAAAGGGTAACTCCACTTTTGTGGGAAAAAAAATAGCAATTAAAAAAAATAATATAGCTTATACAGTTGCGACACAAGTCATATTGTAATTGGATGTTATTAAAAATGATCTTTCCTTTTCAAACTGCAGAGCTGTAATTCTTTGTAAAATGCAATATGACTACCTGCTACCTGGAGGCCTTCTGTACATAGATGGTGTACAGAGCGCCCCCCCCCCCCCCGGGTATGTCATTTCTTGCTTGTGTAATTGGCTTACTGATTTTCCCAGAAGTCTGTACTAAGATACAAATTTGATTTTTTAGCACCCCCTGCAACAAAGGCATTTTGGTGAGATATTCTCAAAGAAGATTATGTCTAAAGCCATGCAGACCCTGCCAATTTCCTCATTAGAGATTTGCTGTTCGTTTGGTACAGACAAACAAACAGCTATTTCTTCAGAAAAACAAAAGGTCGGAATCTGCAAAAAAGTTTGTCAAAATCCTTGCAATGTACACCGATCACCCAGAGGGGATTTTCCCAGTTAAGCTGCAATTGAGCACCCGCAGGGGCACGCAATGCGGCGATCGTGGGCACGCCTTGTCACTGGGACACGGCACGACCCCGATCTCGGCAAAGAGCCACGGTTCTTTACCTACATGATTGGCTGTGTCCAATCACAGCCGGTCACATGTAAACAAGGAGATGCCGTTTATGGGCTCTTCTCGCCTCACACTGACAGTGTGTGAGGTGAGGAGAGCCAATCAGCAGCATTTCTTTACAGGGGAGACATGTAAAGGTAATCAGGGCACTGATCATCAGTGTTCTGATTACAATGCAGCCCCAACAGTGCCCATCAGTGATGCCACTCTGTGCCCATCATTGACACCAATCTGTGCCCATCAGTGAGGCCAATCTGTACCCATCAGTGAGGCCAATCTGTGCCCATTAGTGATGCCAATCAGTGCTGGCTTTTAATGCCCATCAGTGCCACCTATTATTTCCCATCAATGCCACCTATTAGTGCTGCATATCAGTGCCACCTATCAGTGCCGTCTATCAGTGCTGCATATCAGTGCCACCTCATCAGTGCCCTTCAGTGCCGCCTCATGAGTGCCCATCAGTGCAGCCTTATCATCGCACATCAGTGAAGAAGAAAAATTACTTATTTACACATTTTTCTGACAGAATCTAAGAAAACCTTTTTACTTTCAAAAAATGTTTTTTTTTTTTTTTTATCAACAAATAAAAAGCCCAGTGGTGATTAAATACTACCAAAAGAAAGCTCTATTTGAGTGAAGAAAATGATAAAAAATTCTTTTAGGTACAGTGATGCATAACCGCGCAAATGTCATTCAAAGTGCGACATCGCTGAAAACTGAAAATTGGTCTGGGCGGGAAGGGGGTGAAAGTGCCTGGTATTGAGGTGGTTAAAGGGGTGTTCCGGACGCGATTTTTTTTTTTTTTTTATAAGTCAGCAGCTACAAACACTGTAGCTGCTGACTTTTAATAAAGACACTTACCTGTCCAGCGAGCCCGCGATGTCGGCCCCCCCGAGGCCGATCCGTCCATCGGATCGTCTGCCGGCGCCTCCATCTTAAAGAAGGTAAAAAGGCAGTGAAGCCTTGAGGCTTCACTGCCTGTTTCCTACTGTGCATGCACGAGTCGCGCGGCACTTTGTGAATGGCCCAATTGTTTTCTGGGACACACACATGTCCCAGAAGGCAACGGGGCCACTCGCCGAAGAGGAGGAAGCGCCGCGGAATAGGAAGAGGCAGATTAGGAACACTGCCTTCAACAGGGGTTTTAGGTAAGTTAAAAAAATTTAGAAAAAAAATGTTCTCAAACGTTTTTTTTTTAATTTTTTAAAGAGTATTAATGCAATTTTTTTATTTTAGGGTGGCTCTCCACTTTAAATAGGATCTGCTACTTTCAGGTTCACTGCAGAAGTTCACCAGACTAGGGCAATCAAATTGATGAGACGCATGGAAGAGCTAAAAGATTAACTGAACTTATTGTATTTTCTCTCTCTCAAGAAGAAGAAGAAGAAACAATTAAGGGGTGATATGATCACCATGTATAAATACATAAGTGGTCCATATAGTGAACTTGGTGTAGAGTTATGCACTTCAAGGTCATTTTAAAGGACAAGGGGCACTCTTTATGTCTCAAGAGGAAAAGAGACTTAACCTTTACATACGGAAAGGCCTCTTTATGGTAAAAGCTATGAAAATGTGGAATAAACTCCCTCAAGTACTAGTTCTGGCTAGATTAGTAGATGGTTTAAAAAAAAGTGTTGGGTACATTCCTAAACACAGAATATTGCCATGTATAGGTAATAATACCAGAGATTGTTGATCCGTGGAATATCCGATTGCCTTTTGTGGGTGTGAAAATTTGGCTTTCCTCTGTTGGAGCAAATTGAAGCATACTTTAGAGGGTTTTTTTTTCCCTTCCTTTGGATTAATGGTGGGTATAAAATTCCGTATATGGAGGCTTTCTATCCATTTATTTTATTTTTAATAATTTTTTTCCAGATAAGTTGCACTGAATGGACTAAACCTGACTAACTATGTAAGTATTTGCTGGTTTCTTGTTGCTGTGGGTTCTAAGCAAACAGTAAAAAACAGGTGTGATCTGACCTGCTCTTTGCATAGTTTAAGTTCTGTAATTACCCATAGGGTTCACATAGTTTACCTATGAATGGGCAGAACTTCTACAGACCATGATGAATCACATCCACCTTTTCCTGTACAAAGCTAGACAAATTATATTATGCACACTGATAAGACTTTGATGAATCCCAGCACGCTCACACCATCTTTCCCGCATTATGCATGTTTCATGAGCTGTTGTGAAAGATATGTTTTTTTTTGTGAACTAACAAAACTTTATCATGGAAAATCTCTGTGCAGAAATGTTGTCTTTATGTTTATAATTTATAAAATATTGAGGAGCTGTATATTTGCTAAAGATAGCTAAAAAAAAAATATTATGTGGTGTTGTAGAACTAAGAGCTCAAAGGTACAAAAGTGGAAAATATGCAACATCTACCTTGCTATGCTTTATTTACATTATTGTTATAATGGGAAATTGATTTTTTTTAATTTACTAAAGGAGCTACTGTATGAATCAGCTAAATTTACCAAATGCTCTTACTCTATTGATTTTTTTTTTTTTTTGTGGTATTTTGACTGTACAAGTTAATGTACAAAGAGCATTGCATTTTCCAGTACAGACTTTCAGTTCCAGACTTGTCTTAACCACTTCAGCCTCGGAAGGATTTACCCCCTTCCTGACCAGAGCACTTTTTGCGATTTGGCACTGCGTCGCTTTAACTGACAATTGCGCGGTCGTGCGACGTTGCATCCAAACAAAATTGACGTCTTTTTTTCCTTACAAATAGAGCTTTCTTTTGGTGGTATTTGATCACCTCTGCGGTTTTTATTTTTCTGTGCTATAAACAAAAAATGAGTGTAAATTTTGAAAAAAACGCAATATTTTTTACTTTTTGCTATAATAAATATCCCCAAAAATATATATATAAAAAAAAAAAAATTTCCTCAGTTTAGGCCAATATGTATTCTTCTACATATTTTTGGTAAAAAAAATCGCAATAATAATATATTGATTGGTTTGCGCAAAAGTTATAGCGTCTACAAAATAGAGGATAGTTTTATGATATTTTTATTATTCATTTTTTTTATTAGTAATGGCGGCAATCTGCGATTTTTATCATGACTACGACATTATGGCAGACACATCGGAAACTTTTGACACTATTCTGGGACCACTGTCATTTATACAGCGATCAGTGCTATAAAAATGCACTGATTACTGTGTAAATGACACTGACAGAGAAGGGGTTAAACACTAGGGGGCGATCAAGGGGTTAAGTGTGTCCTAGGGAGTGATTCTAATTGCGGGGGGATGGGATACTACTTAGCTTCTAACCCCAGATTGTTCAATTAAGCTTTGGTAATAAAACCTGGAAGCTCATTGGTTTCTATGCAGAAGTGAGCCTGATTTTGCACTTTCCAGATTTAGTAAACAAACCTTATTGTGTACTTAAAAGTGGGGTATGCCTGTATCTGGTATCTCATAGTACACAGAACATGGAAATGCAATTATTATTTTAGCCAGGGCTTTTTTTCTCAGGAAATAGGTGCAGGAACTCCCCCCTTCTGGGTCACCCTTTCATTTCTGCTCCCTACCTACCTCTGAGCACCGTCCCTTGGTTCCACCTCCTACCCACCTCCCAGTACTGCCCCTTTTACCAAGTATAATTTTGTGCTTCTAAGTGATTTGAATGGAATTTGCTAATGATAACAAGAATGACAGTAAAATAGATCCTGCAGTAAGGAACTATAGACCCCACCCCTGCAACAGTAGACTAGACCCTCCAGCAATGATAGACCTCACCCAAGCAACAATTGATCCCCCACACAACAATAGACTTCCCCCCAGCAACAATGGACTCCCCAATGGTCTCCCCACAACAAAATACCACCCCAGCAACAATAGATCTTCAGCAGCCAACATCAATAGACCCCCCTTGAAGCCAACAACAATGGACTTCTCCCTCAACAGTAGATCCCTCCCAGCAAAACAATTGCCCCCCCCCCCATCAAGATAATATCCCCATCAGCAACAAGAGACCTCCATTCAAAAATAGATCCCCAGGAGGCAACATCAATAGACCCTCCAGCACACCCTAGCATTCCTTGCTATTACATACATTCATTGCTGGGACTGTGTTCCCCCACATTCCCGTTGAAAAAAAGTCCTGATTTTAGTAAATCTAAACTGCTAAATGATGCTTTACATCAGCAGTTACAGCAGTCTTGTGACTTCAATCAGTGTCTGGTTAAAGTTTGTAGGAGGAGTTTTCATTCTTCACTAATTGTCCTATAAGGCTGCAGGACCCCTGACCCTCTGTCTGGACAGTGCTGATTGGCCCTGTGCTAATCACATGCACTCTCCTAAAAAAAAAAAAAAACTCTCTAGCAATACACACCCAGATGAGCATGTGCTGTTTGTCCCCAAGGCTCTGTTCTATCAGGAGATGGTTTGGGGACTGTAGAAAAAAAGGAGGATCAGAGAAGACAGGATCAAACAGCCTTATTACATAATGCAGAGGATTAACCCCTTAGGTTCCACAGTGAGTATAACAAGAATGCTTTACTGCATATACAGACTGATTTTACTGTGGTGGGTTAAGTATTACTAAGTGTTGGGCTGTCCTGCGTCAGTACAGGTAGTGAAAATGTTTAAAGGGTATTTAAACCCAAATACAAAAATATAAAATATTGCAACTTAATACTTCTTCAATAAGGTATCTGCATTCCTTTTCTTTTTTTCAGCCTTTCTTTTTTTTTTTCACCTAGCAGTCCTGCAAATAACACACTTTCCATTCTATGGTGAGAACACTCATTCCTCCACTGTATCTATGGAAAGAGCCATGCACTAACGCTAGGACAGGACTACCAGCATGACTTCCTTTCATCATCTAAAGTACATGGGAGACAGCATAATTAGTGGCTTACTGAAGGTAAATTTTAATGAAAATTAAAATCTTGTGACATATCTGTTCAACTCACATAACTTACAAGGGCGTTGCATTTCTGGTAAGACTACCAGAAGTATTTTCTCTACTTTCTGAAAATGTTCTTAGCCTAAAAAAAAATAAAACTATTGCAGCCACCACATCTAAGGACAAGTAAGCTGCAATATATTATATTTTTGGTTTTGGGTTTATAAATTTGCTTTAATCTGTGCAACCCATAATTTAGATCAACAGCTGTTGTGCAATTTTTACTGGTCTGGTATAAAATAAAAGACAAAAACTACAATAGGCAGCTATGATATAGACAAAACAAAGATGACTTGCATAGGCAGAATATGCAGCATTGCTTGTCCTACAATAAGCACCCACACAGCCCACAATGAAACTTAAATAGCCAGGCTGAAAAAAAAAAAAACAACTAGAAACGACAAATGTATACAAGTATACCAACAATATGTGTCAAGGTCAAAAGACAAAGAGGTCTGGGTTTTCACAAGTCCTTGAAATTATGTAAAACTGTTCGAGGCCACAGTCACACCAAGATGGGAGTGCTGAACTCATCTAACCCTTTCATTTCAGAAATTAAACTTGTCTGAACTTTGTCTGCAATCATATTTAATGATGTTCTTTTTTTTGATGAATAAATGTGTTGCAAGAGATTTACTCAAGAAAAAGCACATTTCAAATCTGTAATAAATTTTATTTTTAATTTTGCACATGGAGCACATGTACACACCCTATGTTTTTTTTTTCCTGCTCCAGCCATGTTACCATCAGTGGACTGAGGAGCAAGTCAGCCCAACTCTACAGTTCTAATGTAATCAGTTAAAGGGCCAGTATTATTTTAGTTATAAATGTTGAATAAAAAGGAGAGAGGCATGTAAAGAAGATATTTGTGACATATCTTACATCTGTGCCAAACTAGAACACCTCCATGTTACAGATTGCATTGGGTCAAACGACAGAACCTTATTGTACTCTAAAGCAGTGGTTCTCAACCTCAGTCCTCAATTACCCCCAACAGGACATGTTTTGGGAACGTCTTTTAGATAAAATAGCTCTTATCAATAACATATCATTGATATTGATTTAAAGCAGCTGTGCAAAGTAAAGGAAAACCTGAAAACATGGCCCGTTGGGGGTACTTGAGGACTGAGGTTGAGAACCACTGCTCCAAAGGGCCCAGAGAAAAATCAAATGACCAACAAGATCTTCAAATCACTTCCACGACCTGACTTTCACCTCATCAGGGCTACCAGATGTGCCTCCTCCTCTCCATCAGAGGCAAGACGTGCTTCTTTGAAGAGATAATGTGAGTCTACATGGATTCTTAAGCTGGCCATAGACGGCCAAAGAGAATAAGGTCACCTACTACAAACAATTCAGTTGTTTCAGTAGAAGCTGCTGGTGGTAGATCGCCTAAGGCTGGGTTTACAATGCTGTTGCTCTGCATTAGAGCAAGTGCATTAGGCCCCTTGTTGATGATTATGACTGTAAGGTCGGCCATAGACGATTCTAATCTCAACTAGTTCAGCAGGAACCGGTCGAGATTCAAACCATGTATGGGCAGGCTGAAGGTATCAAGTTGATCGATCAACTTGGGCACAACAGCCTGCTGGATCATACATGTGATTATCGATAATAGCTGGTATAGCCGCTAGCAATAATCACTGTCTTCTCCCGGCGGGGGCGGCTTCCCCTGGCCCCCCACCGGCAGAATACAATGACCCAACAGAAGGGATTCCCCTGTCAACACTGTATGTGTTGATGGGGGAATCAAGCAAAATTCACACCAACTATGGCCTGCTTAATATGTCTCTACTATAGTTAATAGTGGATTGGAATCTCTAGCCAACTGACTGTGACCATATACAATTTTCTATTACTCTGACGTCAATGATGTACTATCAACAGAGTATTACTGACAGGCCAGGAGTTACGGTACATGAAGCCTTGACTACTTGACTTAACTGGGATTGCTCTCACATGACCAGATCTTCAACAAATGTGGTCATAGAATAACAAAAGCAGCCCAAACTTGTTGTTTCTCCCACCTGCTGAACTTGTAGAACATACAGTATGTGGACAAAAGAAAGTGATCAGCATTCTTGTCTCACAGTCATGGGCTTCGTGGATCAATTTCCACTAAGTACTCTATTTGTGTGGAGGTTGCATATTCTGCTTATGTTTGCATTACTTTCATCCCACGATCTGAAAAACATACAGTATGGATAGGCTGACTGGCTTATGAGCAAAACATTTGAATGCTTGGGTGAAATTGTTAAGGACAGTAGAGTGTAAAAACCTCTCTGGGGCAGGGACAGATGAGAATGGTTTAACTTCTCTGGGGCAGTGACTGATGAAAAAGAATGAATGAATCTTGCTGGGCTTGAATAAAAATCCTATTTGGAAATCTGCATGTAGGCGGAGCTTACTGCACCCATGTGGGGACCTGGAGAGAGCTTACAGTAATGCAGTAAGAGGGACTGAGGCTGCCATTTATTGCAAAGTTGGCATTAAGGCCATGTTAAAAGTGATGCTTTTCCGTAAGTACACAATTAAAGCGGTATTGAACTCAAAACCAAAAAGGCATTATATTGCAGCTTACCAATCAGATGTGGTGGCTGCATTAGTTTTCTTTTCTTAGGTTTTTTTCCCTCTGTATTTACCTGATGATCTGTCCAGTAACACACCTCCCCTATTAGAGTGCCTCCACTCTGGATGAATGAGCACAGAGGCACCCTTGAACAGCAGCATAGTCAATGTTGGAGGAGGGGAGTGTTAGACGTACTAGCAGACCCCCTGTGACGAAGTCTGAAGTGACGAAACGCATCGGTACGTGGCTACACGGCAATGCTGAGACGGTGGCTCCATGTGTACGAAAGAAGCTATGAGGAGATCGCAACACTGAGTCATCTGGCATGTTTGGAATTTTAACAATGCGATTTTTAATCTTTGATGATGTAAGTGCATTACTTTTAATAAACCAATTACCTTAAGGTGTTTTTACACTATTGGAGTCTCAATTTCTATCCCCACATGTGGAGAGTGTCTTTATTAATCTGGATGGAGATTGGCATGTAAAAGCGGCTCTTTAATAACATCTAATAAGGCGATATTTGCCAGACGCGAGAGTGAATGGCAACAGCATCTGGTGAGCTTTATTCTTAAGGGAGTGGAATTGGCATAGATCACTTTGGTGAAGTATTTTGGTGGATCAACGAGATTTTGTTTCACTATTTTTTCATCGCTTTAAGTTGGACTGTATTACCATATTGATTTGCATATGTTGGAGCATATATATTTTTTGGATATGCCATATGGACACATTTCATTATGTATGGGTGTTTTATGTTGATCATTTCACAATGTTATTATTTAGGAGTTTTGTATGCTACTGTGTAATTCTTTGTCTCTCTCTCTCTCTTTTTTTACATTGACATTTGTTTCACCTCATTTTCAGATTTACATATACTAACTAATTGAAGCCAAACTTTAGACCAGTGTTTCTCAACCGTTTTTCAGTCAAGGCACCCTTTAAAAATTATGGATAGTCTTGAAGCACCCTATTCTAAAATGTAAAATCTATTCTAATAGTTTTGCATAACGCAGCAACATCCACACAAGTAGGACACCCAACGTTAGAGTTGTTTTATTCTTCCAAAGCAAATACACTTTTACAAACTGGTACTGACTAGTATTCCAATGTTTCTCTTCTCCCTCAGTTTTTCTCCATCACTCAGCTAAGGTGACCTCAATGCTGATTTAGAGGGACAGGGGAGGGTCAAACAAGGATGTTATGCAGGTGACTGAATCCTCCTTATCAATTGGTGATGCCATTGGTCGTTAGGACGCCGGACGCTAGAAGATTGTAATGGTGCACAATGAAAACCTGTGGCTTTGTATAACTAAAAGGCAGGCTTCATCTACATTCCGGCTTGTATACAATTTTTGGGCAATTTTTAGACATTTTGCCAAGGCACCCCCGAAGAAACCTCAAGGCACCACAGGGTGCCTGGACACACTGGTTGAAAAAAGCTACTCTAGATTAGTCTTTATAAGCAGTTTTTGGGATAAAGGTTTTGCGTGAATAAATAAAAGCTGTTTATTTCAATCACCCCTGTCAGTGTTAAGTGGTTTGTCTCATCCACGTAAACTGATACATCCTGCTGGAGAGCTTGTGCTTTTGAAAAACAACATACTTCCTGGCTGGATCACCAGACAAAAATAAAACAAAGAAACAAAGCCTAAAAAAGGAAACTAATACAGCCATCGCATCTAAGAATTGGTAAACTGTAATATAACACATGTTTACTTTTGGGTGTAATGCCGCTTTAACTCCTTGCAATCTGTGGCACAGTTCTTTAACTGATTACAGGCTGTACAGTCTGGATGTAGCTCCTTAACACACGTCATAATACTTCTCTCTGTATTGTGCAGGATTTCTGAGCTGGTACCGCTGAGCTTCTACCAGACACCACCAGGCTAGTAAATCAACTCCCTCCCAATGACATTGATCCATATATTACACTTGGATACTAGGGTGCTTGACTCTTGCACATAAGCCATGCATTTTTTACTCTGAAGCTCTCACTCCATCTTTGTGACTTCCAGGCTGGAAACCTAGGATTCCCTGTGCTGCTACGTCAAAGCCATTAGTGGAGTTCTGATTGCTCGGGAAGGAGCCTAAGTACACAAGCTCCTTCACTACCAGGGCTGTCTGTCACCTTTGCCAAGTCAAACCACTTTCTGACTGGCTGATTGCTTATGCAGTAGACACTAGTACTGTAGTCTTCAGCAAAGGCAATATAGCCGCCTCTGAATAGCTTCACTGCACGTTAGACATTTGTACTGCATCTTCTCTAACTCGTCTTGTCCCCGAGTAAGGCCTGTTTTCGTGATACGTTATATATGCATGTTCTCAAGTAACTTCAGACCAGGCCAAGTTAAATAACAGTAAACATTTTTTTTACTGAACTTGTTAAGAGTAACATGAACAGTTTAACAAAGATGTCTTTAATACACACTTCTGTACATAATCTTCTCAGTATCCTTACATAGTCCACTGTCGCTCCTGATTGACTCTTGAGGTAGTTATACCTTAACTAGGTGAAAAAGTCCCTAGAGTTCATTGGTCAAGCAAGAGTCCATAACCCCTGGAACCCCGACTGGGCTCCCACAAGGGGCGATTAGGTGCAAAGTAACAGATCACTTCCTTAACAGCATGTCCTTGCTTCAGGAGAACTTGAACCAAACCTTCCACCGTCTTACTAAGTACAACTCCACCGAGAGGTGGTTCTCTCCCTTTTTATATGTTTTCCTCCTGCAGAGGGCAGAGGGTGGTACTTTCCCAAAAAGTCAGGGAAAACCTGGCCAGCAGAGTTATCCCTCACTTCCCACGGAATACCACCTCAGCAGGGCAAACACAAGCATACAGTGCAATATTATAACCAATGGTGGCCCGTCCATTAGGGGCGCAGGGGCACCGCCCCCTTCCGATCCATGCGCCTGGCCCCTAATCTACATGCAGGGCGCCAGATGCATGGATTTCAATGAGGATTTTTTTTTTTAGAAGCACATGATTACAGTGTGTGGCGGTGGTTGGAGCGGAGCGAAAGAGTAGAATAGCGGAGGTAGGGGGAGTTGGCCGCAGCCAATGAGTGTGCAGTCTCCGGCGGTGACATGCAGAGGCAGAGTTGCCGTGCAGCCTGAGTTGGGAGAAGAAAGATGGCGATTTCTGTCCTTGGAGCGCACCGAGGCCTGGCTCTGTCCACCTGGCTGCTCTTCCTCCATCTGCTGTGCATGAACTTCACGGTAGCCGAGAAGAAGGGGAAGCCACGATCGTGGATGGGCTAAGTGTGGACCCGGCGGCAGGGAGGGGGGTTTGTTTGTCGCACCAGCCGCCACTAATTATAAATGGAGCACCAGCCACCACTAATTATAGTGCCCTGTACACACGGTCAGATTTTACGACGGAAAATGTGTGATAGGACCTTGTTGTCGGAAATTCCGACCGTGTGTAGGCTCCATCACACATTTTCCATCGGATTTTCCGACACACAAAGTTTGAGAGCAGGATATAAAATTTTCCAACAACAAAATCCGTTGTCGGAAATTCCGATTGTGTGTACACAAATCCGACGGACAAAGTGCCACGCATGCTCAGAATAAATAAAGAGATGAAAGCTATTGGCCACTGCCCCGTTTATAGTCCCGATGTACGTGTTTTACGTCACCGCGTTTAGAACGGTCGGATTTTTCGACAACTTTATGTGACCGTGTGTATGCAAGACAAGTTTGAGCCAACATCCGTCTGAAAAAATCCTAGGATTTTGTTGTCGGAATGTCTGAACAAAGTCCGACCGTGTGTACGGGGCATAACACAGAAATCTCACCATAGACATCAATTGAAAAAAAGTAGAACATTTTAATAAAACATATAGATTTTACATTCTTAACGTTTATTCTTACTATGTGAATAACAGGGGTTCTGTAAATGTTACTGATTTAACTTAAGGTAGTACTTAGTGTGTTAATTTTTTCTTTAAAACAACGCAGTGGCATTCTTCAAGCAATAAGCAACTCCAGTATCAATAACAAGTAATGGCTGTGCTTTTAGTACCTAAAACATAAAGAGGCCCTATTAGCATAAAATAACAATAAAAAATCCAAAAGAAATTAACAACCCTAAATCCAGTAGGGGGCCAATGGAAGCATTGCAGCAAAAAACAAATAAGAATGGTTTTACTCTTTTGGGGTAGGGGATGATGACAATGGTTATTTTCTTCTATGGTGGTGAATGATGAGAGTGGTTTTACTCCTCTGGGGCAGGGACTGATGATAGTGGCTTTACTCCTCTAGGGCAGGCACTGATGAAAATAGTTTTATGTACTTACTAAGGATAAGGTCACACAAACAATTGTGCTGTACCTCTTTCTGCTATATTTGGTTTTCTTTAATACATTTAATATTAGTATTTAGTCTGCTCAGCAAGGATAATACAAGTTGCCACACTCTGGGAAACTTTATTTTACAGTACTGTTTTACGCCACACTGTTCATGCAGAAAACATGCATAGTTGGTTATTATTTTCTCACCCTTTTCTCATACCCAATTTATATCTTTTTATCTACAATATGTCTGAGGAGAGTGAAATACCTATTGGGGAACAAAAAGTGATATGTGGTGTTTTTAATGGAAGTGGAATTTACTGTTAACAAATGTCCTTCACGCCAGTTACAAATATCGCAGGGATTTCAGCAGCCTATTTCAGATTCTTACATGCTTCATGAAGATATTGAGTGAGGCCATTTCAGCAAACTTCCTCAAGCTCACCACCAAGTTTGTGGGTACATTGATCATAATCATGTGATCAGTGCCAATGTTGTAATAGGAAAATAAAAGAAGAGGGAAACATTGAGGGGAATTTATCAGAATCTGAGGTTGTTGTGCATGACAACCAATCAGCTTCTATCTTTTATTTTTAAAGCTTAACTGAACAAGCTGAAGATAGAAGCTTATTGGCTGCCATTCACAACTGTTCCAGTTCCACCCATTGAACCTGAGAAACAGTAAGTCAACTATGCAAGTAAGAAATAAAATTTTCAGGGTGTCTTTATATCATATACATGTTATAGAAATGTTTTAAACAATATAGAATACCTCAACATGGGAAGTTAAAGTTCAAATCAGGTTATGATGCAGAAAAGATATATGAATTAGAAATGACCCCATATAACAAGATGAGCTCACAGTACAGATGTACACTATTTTTTAAATGGTTAATTGACAATTCCCAATAGCCATGATATGGAGAACATTACATTGAGAAACACTTGCTTCAGCATGTTATTTATATTGCTAAAATTCCTTTGCCTTCTAGGGGAAAATACAATATCTCTGAAATATAAATTACAAGACAAAATAGATAAGAACTGCAAAATATTTTTTCTTAGCTATGAACTATTGTAAAATATCCCTCACACTCTATGGTAGGAATTACACTGGTGAGAGGTTCGGACAGGGGTGCCGGCGTACTCTAGGGTTACAAAAGGTTTCAATTCAGGAACTGGTCACCTCGGGCCTGAGATCTGGCAATGAATTTACCCTTGCATATGTAGAATTGGAAAGCTGCATACTACCAACCACATATTCAAAAACTTTAATAAAAAGTGTCAGAGACACTCTACCTGTTTCTCTCCACTGATGTGTTTCGCCCTCTATGGGAGGTTAACTCTATGAATAAGTCTTAGTAGGGGTAAAACATGTCGGCGAGAAATGGATAGAGTGTCTCCACTACTTGTTCGGTTAATAACGTTTTTTAAATGCGCCATTGGCCGTGGCAGTACACGGTCTTACACTTTTGAATCTACAGTGAGGGGGAGATGACGAGGCCCCGAGTTTATCCAGAACTCACGGGTGGAGTGAGTGGCATTAATAGAGGCTATAGAGAGGTGATATGGATTCATAACTTACTAGTCCCTAATGAACTATGAAATCAATTTTACTAGTAAAAACACTAGAAAAATAAAATGGTATGAAAGTGCCCATAAGATTTAGACTGGTGTCAAAGAAACGTTAAAATATTTTTTTCTACAGTGCCCCATCATATACAATTACTCCTGCGTTAAAGCCCAACTCCAGCCAAATCTTCTCATTTTAAGTTTGTATAGAGCAGGTTTCTCTTCCCATCTGTCAGGATAGGAAGTGATAGTTAATGTCCCCAATAGGAACACAGACAAAAACACATTTAATAAGAGCGAGGAAGTGTTAGAACTTTGACCACAACATATATATATATATATATATATATATATATATATATATACTGTATATATTTTTGGTATGCAAAACAGGGGATCAAATGATCAGTGATTGCCTATAAATGAATGCAGTGATGTGAATGAGAATATTTATTAAAGCAGTTGTGTATTAATTAATTTGCAATTTGCGTACAAAACCAACCAAAATGACAGATTTAGTTCTGCATGACTTGTACGGCCAAACGATGACTGTCTGCCTATTTTCTCTCCTCTTTCCCAACTATAAGCACTACTCTTTTGCGAATCAATGTAATTGCACATCTGTAGCAAAAGTAAGAACTGTTAAGGAACACTTTTTTATATTGCAATATTTTTATTCAGACTTTTATAAAATAAGGAGTGGTACATTAAATTCAATAGATATAGGATAACATAAAGGGCACTGCAAGGGTACATATAAATATTCAAAAGCACAATAGAGTATGAAACATTAGCTATAACATTATGAATAACTAGGGATACATAGGTAGTGTACACAGTTTATTTTTTTGCATTCCAAAATATGCTTCCAGTATGGGGGTAAAAGTATAGGTGAAAGGGGTGATAAGAAGGGGGGAAAGGTAGGAGATGGGTGTTGAGTCTGGCCTGGGGGAGGCTTTACAAATGGGCATTAGGGGAGGGCAACGTGTAGTAAGAAAGCTGGGTTTACATCTAGATGGAGCACTTTTAAACAGATGCAGATATTCTAATTTATTATACAGCTTGTGTAAAGGTTAATACATCTTTACCTAACTTGCAACATAAAATATGAGATGCAATAGAGTAGGAGCATGGGGAGCATGAGTACAGGGAATAGGAGTATGGGGATTAGAAGTATAGGGAGTAGAATTATGATGAATAAGAGAAGATGGAGAAGGAGAATGGGGAGTAGAAGTATGGCCATGAAGAGTATGGGGAGTAGAAGTATGATGAGCAAAATTATGGGGACCAGGAGTATAGGGAGGAGAAATGTAGGGAGTAAAAGTATGATGAGTAGGAGTATGGGGAGAAGAAGTAAGTGTACTGGGAATAAGAATATGAATAGTAGAAGTAGGGGAACAGGAGCATGGGGAGAACATATATGGGGAATAGGAGCTTGTGGACTACTGTAGGAGAATGAGGAGTAGGAGTATGGGGAATAGGAGTATAGGGAGTAGGAGTATGGAGAAAATGACTATGGGGAATAGGAGTATGGGGTGTAGGAGTATGGGGAAAAGGAGTGAGGAGTAAGAGTATGGGAGGATATAGAGTATGGGAGGATATAGAGTATGGGGGGGATATGGAGTATGGGGGATATAGAGTATGGGGGGATATGGAGTATGGGGGGATATGGATTATGAGGAGTAGGCGTATGGGGAAAAGGAGTATGAAGAGTAGCAATATGGTGAATAGGAGTATGAGGAAAAGGGTTGATAAGAAGGAGCAGAAGGTAATAGAGGGATGTGGAGTATAAAGCCTGGGGGGGGGGGGTACAAATAGGCATTAGGGGAAGACAATGTGTGTTATTTACTAAAGGCAAATCCACTTTGCACAACAAGTGCACTGCAGGTGCACTTGGAAGTGCAGTTGCTGTAAATCTGAGGGGGGCATGCAAGGAACATAAAAAACAGCATTTTTGCTTGTACATGATTGGATGAAAAAATCATCAGAGCTTCCCCTGATTTCAAATCTTCCCCTCAGATCTAAAGTGACTGCACTTCCAAGTGCACTTGTAGTGCAAAGTGCATTTGCCTTTAGTAAATCAACCCCAAAGTGTAGTAAGGGATCTGGGTATACATCTACAGCATTTAAAAAATACAGCGTGATGCCTTTTTCCCACATTGGAACGCATCAAAAATGCATGTAAATCTACATGACTATTAGAGTGTAAGCTCTTCTGAGCAGGGCCCTCTTGATCCTCTTGTATTTTATTGTATTATAACTGTATTGTCTCCTTTTTATATTGTAAAGCACTGCGTAAACTGTTGGCGCTATATAAATCCTGTATAATATTAATAACATGTGTAAACGCAACTTAGTAAAGAAAATAAATTTAAATAAATGAAAAAAAAATCCAAGAAGTGCACTGCAAATACACTGAAAATGCACATGGAGAAAGGCACAGCGATTGCATTAAAAAACGCAAGAACGTAAAACAAAATACAAAAAAAAATGCATGACTGCAGAAGCGGAGAGATGTGAGCCCAGCCCAACGCTATGCATATGTGCTAATGCACCCCAATAGTGTGAATGGACAGTTTGCATGAATGTCCCCCAGGGTGTGCAACACACACAATTCTCCTCTATTGTTTGACATGTACTGTGCAGAAAACGGCGCAATACGATTAGCGTCCACTAGGTGTCGGGCGAGTACACCGTCCTTTGATGTAGCAGCGTTTTCCTCCCCCTATTGTCGGCTGGGAAGCTCCAGTCTCTGCCCATAGATAAGCTCCGCACACCGCGGGGCAGTGTGGGGGATGTAGTTCTTCCCTCCCCTCTTCCTGCGCAGGCCGGCCCCAACAAAGACTACATCTCCCGGCAGCACTTGCGCCTTATCAGCTGCCCCTGCGCACAGACAGACAGCTCCAGCGGTGTCCTATCACACCGGAGGGGGATGATGTCACCTGCAGTCTGCAGCACGCAGAGACAGTTCAAATAAATCTCCGTGTATGAGGATCCCGGGTAGGATTCATGAGGGACCCGGCATGGTCAGGTGAGACCCTCCCTGTGCTGGGGGAACACGGACAGTACACACTGCAAGGGATGGTGGGGAGACACTCAACCAGCTTATGGGCGTGACAGCTGTGTGGGGTGACTGCTAATATTCAGTGCAGGGGTGCATGGAGGATGTGGAGGGGTGCATGGAGGATGTTCCATTGAGAGAAGCAGCTTGCTGGGTAGCTGGATCCCCCCATTGATCTGCATTCAGTGGTATCCAGACACAATGGGGACAACTACTGCCTTCTTTTCATCCCCCTCTCCATTCATATTGTATTGTCATCCCACTGCAAGGAGGAGTGCCGGGTGGAAGCTATAGGAAGAGATTGTATTGGTAGGGATTGCACACAGGAAGAGATTGTATCGGTAGGGATTGCACACGGGAAGAGATTGTGTTGGTAGGGATTGCACACGGGAAGAGATTGTATCGGAAGGAATTGCATATGGGAAGAGATTGTATCGGTAGGGAGTGCACACGGGAAGAGATTGTATCGGTAGGCATTGCATACGGGAAGAGATTGTATCGGTAGGGAGTGCACACGGGAAGAGATTGTACCGGTTAGGGAGTGCACACGGGAAGAGATTGTACCGGTTAGGGAGTGCACACGGGAAGAGATTGTACCGGTTAGGGAGTGCACACGGGAAGAGATTGTACCGGTTAGGGAGTGCACACGGGAAGAGATTGTACCGGTAGGGGAGTGCACACGGGAAGAGATTGTACCGGTAGGGGAGTGCACACGGGAAGAGATTGTACCGGTAGGGGAGTGCACACGGGAAGAGATTGTACCGGTAGGGGAGTGCACACGGGAAGAGATTGTACCGGTTAGGGAGTGCACACGGGAAGAGATTGTACCGGTTAGGGAGTGCACACGGGAAGAGATTGTACCGGTAGGGGAGTGCACACGGGAAGAGATTGTACCGGTAGGGGAGTGCACACGGGAAGAGATTGTACCGGTTAGGGAGTGCACACGGGAAGAGATTGTACCGGTTAGGGAGTGCACACGGGAAGAGATTGTACCGGTAGGGGAGTGCACACGGGAAGAGATTGTACCGGTAGGGGAGTGCACACGGGAAGAGATTGTACCGGTTAGGGAGTGCACACGGGAAGAGATTGTACCGGTTAGGGAGTGCACACGGGAAGAGATTGTACCGGTAGGGGAGTGCACACGGGAAGAGATTGTACCGGTAGGGGAGTGCACACGGGAAGAGACTGCATAGGAAGTGATTGTATATATTGGATGGGATTGTATAGGAATGAATTTGGATCTCATGGTGTAGGCTGTAACTGATCTGACATAGAATTCTGATCTATAGCGCTGTACAGAGCCAGAGTGCCATGTACAAGAGAGTGGTCCTACACGTGATGTGGCCCTGCTAGGTATGTGAGTGGAGAGGACTGTGTATGTGATGAATGCTGAGTGGAGATTTATCCGGATGGAGAAAGTGATTTTTCTATCCAGTCTTCAACCATTCCTGAACTGTATATCGGGACTGAAGGTGCCATTTAGATCTGTGTCCACATTTAAAGTCTGGTTTAACACCGTGTTTATTTCTTTTCCCATCCTCTCTCCCACCAGTTTCTATTCCCATCCTCATCACCACCCATCCTTGCACGTACCCACATCCGACCCCCCCCCCCCCATTCCCATGCTCATCCTCACTCTTCTTCTGTAAATCGGATGTCAAACCAAATAACACTGATGGGTAAATTTTAATATTGTGATTATTAATGGTGACAGCAGTTACCTCCACATTATATTTTTTTTATTTGTGACTCCCAAAATATCATAAAAGAAAGTGGAACTAAACCCTCCTATCCTTTACAGCCAAGGAAGCTGCCGTCTTAGCTTCAGTTTGATCTGCAGTTGCCATGGTGCTGCACATGTGATCGGTTACGATGCCAGCCATGGTGGGTTTGGTTCCACTTTATATATTTGTGGTCCTTTCATACGGCTTTCCAATCAGATCCGTCAGTTTATTTTTCGGCAGAGCTGATTGAAAGCTCTATGTAAGTCTATGGGCAGGTGGATGTGCATCTGTTTACATTTGATTACCTCTAAAAATGGAAAGGACCGCAACTTTTTTTTCAGACCTAAATGTGACAGATCGGAGGTAGCCTGAAGTAAGTCGGCAGGCAAGTCTGTGTTCACGCGGCCGCCCATTGGTTGAGCATTGGTCCTTAAAGGTCAAAATGCAAAAACTGAATGGGGGGCTTCAGTAACCAAAACTGCTGTGTTTATCCTCATGACACATCACAGGAAGCACCTCCATGGTTAACAGAGGACAGAATTAGAATTAGAGTTGGGAAACTTAACCATTAATAAATCACTGGGACCAGATGGCTTGCATCCGAGGGTACTTAGGGAACTCAGTCAAGTAATTGCCAGACCATTGTTCCTAATTTTTACAAACAGTCTACTGACTGGAATGGTACCAGCTGATTGGAGAAAAGCCAATGTAGCACCAATATTTAAAAAGGGCCCAAAATACATCCCTGGGAATTACAGACCATGTAGCCTAACATCAATAGTATGCAAGCTCTTGGAGGGGATGATAAGGGCCTATATACAAGAATTTAGTAATGAGAACGGTATCATTAGCAGTAATCAGCATGGATTCATGAAGAATCATGCTTGCCAAACCAATCTATTAACCTTCTATGAGGAGGTGAGTTGCCATCTAGATAAAGGAAGGCCCGTAGACGTGGTGTATCTGGATTTTGCAAAAGCATTTGACACAGTTCCCCATAAACGTTTACTGTACAAAATACGGTCCGTTGGCATGGACCATAGGGTGAGTACATGGATTGAAAACTGGCTACAAGGGCGAGTTCAGAGGGTGGTGATAAATGGGGAGTACTCAGAATGGTCAGGGGTGGGTAGTGGGGTTCCCCAAGGTTCTGTGCTGGGACCAATCCTATTTAATTTGTTCATAAACGACCTGGAGGATGGGATAAACGGTTCAATCTCTATTTGCGGATGATACTGAGCTAAAAACTTCTCCGCAGGATGTGGAAACCTTGCAAAAAGATCTGAACTAACGAATTGGGTGGGCAACTACATGGCAAATGAGGTTTAATGTACAAAAATGTAAAATAATGCATTTGGGTATCAAAAATTTGAATGCAATCTATACACTGGGGGGAGAACCTCGGGGGGGTATCTAGGATGCAAAAGGACCTGGGGGTCCTAGTAGATGATGGGCTCAGCAATGGCATGCATTGCTGCTGCTAACAAAACAAACAGAATATTGGCATGCATTAAAAGGGGGATCAACTCCAGAGATAAAACAATAATTCTCCCGCTCTACAAGACTCTGGTCTGGCCGTAGCTGGAGTATGCTGTCCAGTTCTGGGCACCAGTTCCCAGGAAGGATGTACTGGAAATGGAGCGAGTACAAAGAAGGGCATCAAAGCTAATAAAGGGTCTGGAGGATATTAGTTATGAGGAGGAAAGGTTGCTAGCACTGAAGTTATTCTCTCTGGAGAAGAGACTCTTGAGAGGGGATATGATTTCAATTTATAAATACCATACTGGTGACCCCACAATAGGGATCAAACTTTTTTGCGGAAGGGAGTTTAACAAGACATATGGCCACTCATTAAAATTAGAAGAAAGGAGGTTTAACCCTAATCGACGTAGAGGGTTCTTTACTGTAAGAGCGGCAAGGATGTGGAATTCCCTTCCACAGGCGGTGGTCTCAGAGGGGGGCATCGATAGTTTCAAAAAACTATTAGATAAGCACCTGAACGACCGCAACATACAGGGATATACAATGTAATACTGACATATCACACACGTACGTTGGACTTAATGAACTTGTGTCTTTTTTTTTTTTTTCCAACCTCGCCTACTATGTAAACTGAAAGGCAACCTCTGTCCTGTTCTACTCCGACCCACAGCAAAGGAGACAGGACTCTTAGAAATTGATTTTCTCTGTGCAGTTATTGCAGCCTACAATATTCTGTGTGTTCATGTAGATGGTTTCTTCTGTGTTTGATGGATGCGTTAATGCAGGTCTGTATGTTCTATTTAACTGTTATGTGAATGACAGTTCTGCAAGTTGCTTTGTATTCCTTTGGATGTATTGAGATCCATTTGTGTTGCTTCAAAATTCCTGCAACACTGGTCTCTGTACTGGGACTAACAGGTGAAAGGCTTCTCAAGTGTATACACTACATTTATGTACAAAACACAGCGTTTATAAACAAAGCATTAACCCTGATAAACCCATTTCCTGTACAGAACTGCAAAATGATGGATGGAAGCATAGTTCTAGAACAGGCGGGTGACCTTTACTCTTGGCTGGTATAGTGGTAACAGTCCACATGAAGACCAGAATATTGGCCACACGCATTATCCAACATTTTTTTTTTTTTATGGTAAAATGAGCAAGGTCATCTACCTACCATTTGTTTTCTAAATTCAATTCATGTAAGTAGGAGGCTATCTTGAGTTTTTTGATCAGTTCTGGAATTAAGTGGTTGAAATTGCCATTTCCAGCTTAAAAGAGCTTCCTGTACCCCAGAAATCTCCAACGTGAGCTTCATTCAGAGCGGCAGTGTAGTTTACTGCAATCTTCAGTGGATCACTTTTCAGAGGCAGGTGGATGGAGGTCTGCAGGTGTTCAGGAGGAAATCCCAAGGGGGACTTTACATTTCAGTACTGTGCTGCAACCACTTGGCATGCGGTTGCAGTGCGGTCACATTGACTGCAATGGGTGCATTTTGCAGGAGGAATGCCTGCCAGACTCGTCATGTGGAGTTATCATCAGTGAGATGTTTTGTTTACTTAAAGCATCAATGGGAATTGTCAATATTGAGATCATTTTGTTTACTAATAACTTAAATATAATATTGTCAATATTTTGTATTTTTTCCATTAACACCTAATGTGTTTATTGTTCAGTACTAGGGCACGCTTACACTTGTGGCAGACTTGGCCACTCTCTGAAAAGTGATTAACCAGTGGATCTTTTTTTTTTTTTTTTTTTTTTTGAGGGCAGTTGACAGGTGGCTGGGGGTTATTAGTTGTAAAGAATAAGGCCCCTTTCACACTTGTATGTTTTTTACCGCGACTTGAAGCAATGCCTGTGTCATTTTGAGGTCTATGGACCTCAAGTTGCATCAAAGTTGGACCAAAGTAGTGCAGGGACTACTTTTGAAGTCGCACCAATATGAATGGTACTCATTGGAAATCATGGGGTATGTCTTGCCATGCGATTTTTGCAGTCCCAAGTTGCACAAGTGTGAAAGGGGCCTAACTTCACTTTTGTTGAGAAAAAAAACATTCCCCGCTGGGTGATCAATGTACATACTAGAATTTTAACAAACTTTGTTGCAGTTTCCTACCTTTTTGTTATTTTGAAGAAATCCCTCTGTGTATCTCACCAAAAATGACATTTTGTTGCGGGGGTTGCCTGATATCTGACTTGTATCTTAGTGTAGACCAGGGATATGCAGTTAGCGGACCTCCAGATGTTGCAAGTCCCATGAGGCATAGCAAAACTCTGACAGCCACAAGCATGACACCCAGAAGCAGAAGCATGATGGGACTTGTAGTTTTGCAACAGCTGCAGGTCCGTTAATTGCATATCCCTGGTGTAGACAATGATGCAGAAAATTATGTTTCTGGGGGGCATTCTGTATACATTTTTTGTACAAAACACCTCCAGGTTGCCATATTGCATTGGATTTTAGAGAAAATTACAGTGCTGCTGATTGAAAAGCAAATTTTAATAACTTTCAATTCAATTATAATATGCTATATTTTTATTTGCCTTTTTTTTCCCATGAAAGTATAGGTACCCTTTAATGCTGAAAAGCTTGCGATGGTACTGCCTGCTAAACGCGATGGGGGGGGGGGGGGGGGGGGGGGTTATCATTTTTGCAATAGCATTTTGTTCATCCTCCTCCAGCCACTGTGTAAGGTTAAGGGAGCAATAAAATCGCCCTTCCCCACAGCTTGCCACCCTTCCCCATATCACTCACTTTGATCTTTCTTCCTATTTGGGCTAGATCACATATTTGGGAATGTAGCAAAAGGCGGGTTCTCCTTTCTTTTTTTTTTTTTTTTATCCCTATAAACTTTAGTTGGAGTGCCTGAAAACATGTGTGATGTGCTTTTTTTGCATAATTTCTTGCCTTTCCTGGTAACTAGCTTTCTATTGGCTAAAGCAAAAGGGCTCAAGCCCAAAGTGCAGATCTAAATGTAGATCTAAAAGTCCAAAATCCCTCTAGAAGCTTAAGCTCACATTTGACCAAAGATCTGTGAGCATCTGACCATCACACCTATGTGAGCTTGCTGGACACCCCATTCCAAAGCTATTGATATGGAGTTGCCCCGCTCTCCCTCTTTTGCAGCAAACTTGGCCTCTGAAATCAGGTACTGTATTGAACGAGAAGACCTGTCTTGGCTTGCATTCTGCATTCCTATTCTCCCCAAAGGTGTTCAGTAGGGTTGAGGTCAGGGCTTTGTGCAGATCACTTGACTTCCTCTACTCCAAACTGATCACACCATGTCTATGGAGTAGAATTTGTATACAAGGGTGTGCAATCCTCCTGGATCAGAAAAAGGGCATTCCCCAAACTCATCACAAGGTTGTAAGTGCACAATTGTCTAGGGCGGAAACAACTAATAAATTAATCAACAACTAAATGATTATGTAAATAGTTGTCAACTATTTTCATAATCAGTTAATCGGTCAGCCAATTAGTTGGCCTGCATACAGAATTCATTATTTGTTTACATATCAGGAAATACAGTGCAGCAAACATACAGCTCAGTACACCAACCATCCATACATGTTAGTAAGTGCCTGAGAGCTTGTGAATGTGTGAGCAGCAATGCCTCATGGGACATGTAGTCCTGGGCATGAAGTGAGTGATTGTAAAGGCAGAAGTCCTTTTTAACTTGCTATAGGGGCCGGACGCCGTGGACTAGGCTGAAGCCGTGGCCCCGCCTAAAAACTCATGCCCGCAGCGCCTCCGGACCGGCGCGGACACCGCGCCGGGCATGAAGAGCTGCGGGCAAGGAGTTTTTAGGTGAGGCCGCGGCTTTGGCCTAGTCCGCTAGGCCGGACGCCGCGGACTAGGCCGAAGCCGCGGCATCGCCTAAAAGCTCATGCCCGCAGCGCCTCGGGACCGGCGCGGTTTCCAAAAAAAAAGATTCAATTCGAATCGTGAATCGAGTTTTTTTTAAGAGAATCGAAGATTTTTTTTAACAAAATCTCCCAGCCCATATATATATATATATATATATATATATATATATATATATATATATATATATATATATATATATATATTACAATTTTTTTTTAATCAACCCTGTTGGGGGGGGGGGGGGTGCTTTGTTGAGTTGTCAGGGTTCTAAATAGACCCCTGACATCTCCCCTTTGAGACTGGGAAACGGACTGAGGACGGATATTCCCCAGTCCCTTTCTCTGCAACCTCAGCTGCACTGGAGATGAATAGACAGGAGATAGTGGCTCCTCTCCATTCATAAACAGAAGCATTCCATCCATTCGGAAAAGAAAGGAGCCAGTAAATTACATATGTACCAGCTCCTTTCTCCGCTCTCCATCCTGACAGATCGGGGTGGGGGATGGGTGGGACGGAGGAGCGCACCGAAGAGGACACGGGAGAAACCGGAGGAGCACACCAGGGGAACTGGAGAAGTACTGGGAGGAGGACACGGAGCGGGACCAGACCGGAGCACATGGAGAACACAGAGGAGGACATCAAAGGGGACCGGAGGAAGGATACAGGGGACAGTCAGGGACGATCAGTGCGGCGGTGGGAGGAATTACGATCACTGATCTCCCTGTGTGGCTTTCAATAACGCAGCGTTAAGCCGCAGATTGGGAGGAGGCGAAGCGGCTGTCAGATCACAGGGATTGGCGTCAGCGGTGACATGTCTGCTGACCTCCGCCGCTATCTGATCCGATCCAGTCTGCAAAATCCAGACGAATAGTGGTCCTGTTTTGCGTCTGTGTGGCGGATCGGATGAAAACTGAATGAAAACCCAATCTATCCATAGAAGAGAGTGGGACTTTGTCTGTCTCTGCTCTGCACAGTGAGTGGAGATGGACCTGTCATCCACCTGCTCAGCGGGAATCGGTGGAGCGATCCCCAACTGAGCAAGCGGAGTCCGTCCAACGGAGGTGCCCGTTTGAAAGGGGCCTAACAGTACCCGTCACTGGAATCATTTGTACTTACAAATGTGGACTAATCTCCATAATGTAAAATCTACATTTTGATCTCTGCCTGGTTTGATTATTTAGCAACAGATCAGGTCAGCTGTGTGCATATACAGGACTTTTTGTGGTCAGCCTAGTACATTAGATGTGACCACCATAGTCGGAGTTTATGACTGCTGCACAGATTTTCCATAGAAGGATTGTGGCATAATCACAGAAGGCAGGCATGCATGTTTGTTAATGAACAGTAGTGATTATTTAGGAAGATTTATCCTGGATTATTATTTATTATTATTTTTTTTTTTTTTTTTTTGGTGAAAAGATCAGTTAGAATAGGTAGAAAGGCATTCATTTATTCTCCTAAACTGCCCATCATTGGCTGGACTGGGCAACAAATTGCCTTATGTCTATGGTATCTTATGTCATAACTATACACCTCTCGGCTAATAATGTAATGAGAATCACATGCATTGCATTCGAAATGCTATATAGCTGGTTAAATTGTCAATGAGGCTTTTTGTTGTTCCTAACCAGTTTACATTGATCAATCTGATACACAATGGTCTACTATGTTTGGATTGCGCCTTCCTTTTTGCACACTCTTCACAGGCACAGACAAGATAATCTGGTTTTCACAGAAGTGATAAAGTTCTTTTTACTAAAACCCTTCCCTAGCCCTGGGCTATGATCATTATCTCCTGCAACCACCCTACTTTCTACAATTACACAGACTTTGTCATTTTTCAGCTTAACCCCATGCAGTACTTATTAGAAGTTGCCTTATTAAGTTTTTTTTTTTTTTTTTTTTCCCAAACGTATTGCCTTTCACCATTTGGCATGTTGTAGATTTGATTATCTTTTATCAGTGGTGTTTTGCAGTTATTTTTAAAGTGGTTTTAAACTTCATACATTAAATATGAACAAAGCATATCTCTGTATAGTGTGTACTTGTCTCAGGAGCACTAAGTGTCATTTCTGTCTGCTGCTGCTTTTGTTCTCTATCAGCATGAATCACTTTTGGCACGTTTCCCTGACACCAAGAGAAAAAAGGTGACCGGGGCGGGGACTCCAGCGATTGACAGCCTCAGCTCTGTTCCTGTGTGAAGGGGGTTGTGTCTCTTCCCTCCAATTAGCTCTCAGACCTCTTCTCATTGAGCTCTGCAAAGTGCAATTTCAGCTCTCCGCCCCCTTTTTTTCTGACAGCTCAGACAATTTTTATAAATTCTGCACTTTGAATGGATACAGAGAAGACCACAGGCAGGTATAACTTATGTAGGATGATTTTGTTTCATCTCTCTGTATCATCTGAGGCCAGTTGCTTCACTGTCTATATGGAAGGGTTTACCACCACTTTAAGGGCCCCTTTCACGCGGGCGGACTGTTCAGGTCCGCCTGTCAGTTTTTTTTTAGGCGGACCTGAACGGACACTCCATGGAGGTCTATGGAGGGAGAGATGTGACATGTCCGCTGACATCCGACCTGCTCCGATCCAAAAAAGTGTGACGGAGGAAAAAACTATTTTTCCATCCGTCATCGGATCGGGTGACGACAGACTCTATGGTCCGTCTTCATCCGATCCCCCTTAGGGGAGAGCGGCGCTCTGACAGGTCCGTCCCTGCACAGTGTGCAGAGACAGACCTGTCATCTGCCTGCTCAGCGGGGATCGACGGAGCGATCCCCCGCTGAGCAGAGCGGGCTACGTACATGGACACGTCTGTGTGAAAGGGCCCTAATTCTTGGTAGCT